>NC_047119.1:54667132-54782132 GCF_902500255.1 Thalassophryne amazonica | reverse complement strand
GCACAGCCATTGAAGAGGAGTGGACCAACATTCCACAGGCCACAATTGACAACCTGATCAACTCTATGCAAAGGAGATGTGTTGCACTGCATGAGGCAAATGGTGGTCACACCAGATACTGACTGGTATCCCCCCCCCCCAATAAAACAAAACTGCACCTTTCAGAGTGGCCTTTTATTGTGGACAGTCTAAGGCACACCTGTGCACTAATCATGGTGTCTAATCAGCATCTTGATATGGCACACCTGTGAGGTGGGATGGATTATCTCAGCAAAGGAGAAGTGCTCACTATCACAGACGAGGTCTGTTAGAAAAGTATCCGACCTTATTATTTTTTTTCAAAAGCCATATGGATTTGAATCACGTGTGATTGCGTCAGCCAAGCTTGAACCCTCGTGCGCATGCGTGAGTTTTTTCATGCCTGTCGGTTGCTTCATTCGCCTGTTCCCAGCGCCGATGGACAGGCTGACACCCCGCACAAACAACCAGATCATTTCCAACGTGAAAGCTTTGTTGATCCGGGACCTCGTCTGACTTTCACAAAAAGGCAGAAGATGTGGACATCAGCACTTTTTCCGGCACATTCCACCATTACAGTAGTTTTTTTTTCAAGGAAAAAGAAGCCGAGGGACGCGCCACGGAGCCGTTCATTACACGGGACGAAACCACCTCGGTGTTAGTCTCACAGGACGGCTTAAAGGTGGATTTCAGACGGATTCCGGTTGCTTTCCAGTCGTGTGAATATCCAATTGTGATTGTGCATGAGCTGGACATGCCAGAACATGTCCTGTGAGGCTTCATCACGGCGTTTCTTTTCGCCATGCAGCTCCGCGGAGACGCGCGGAATTCCTCCACCTTTGTTCCTCTTTCCATGACAAAAACTCCTGTAACAGTGAAATGTGCCGTTCATTTCTAAACTGGACGCTGTCTTGATCCGGTATGTTCTCTGACTAGCACAGGAATTGTGAAAAGATGTGGACATCTATATTATTAAGTAAATATTTGTGTTTTTTTGTCCATTTTTCAGAGAATATGAATGACAACACAAAAACTTTTTTCCCCACTCATGGTTAGTGGTTGGGTGAAGCCATTTATTGGCAAACAACCAGGTTTACTCTTTTTAAATCATAATGACAACACAAACTACCCAAATGACCCTGATCCAAAGTTTACATACCCCTGTTCTTAATACTGTGTAAGGCCCCTTTAACATCAACGACAGCTTGGAGTCTTCAGTGGTAGTTGTGGACGAGGCTCTCTGATGGTAAAGCTGCCACTGAATATGTTTGGGACTTTATTTACATTAATTACAAAGAAATACAAACACTATGGCACTCTATGGTAAATCTGCATGGAGTAGACAGTTCTCAAAAACTGAGTGACTGTGCAAGAAGTAGAAGAGTGAGGAAAGCCACCAAGACACCCAGACAACCCAGAAGAAGTTATAGGCTTACGTGGCTGTGATTGGAGAAATTATGCACAGTGCAAGCTTTGCATTTTGTATCATGATGAAGTACTATAGAGTAGGATTTTCTTAAAAAGAAGACCTGAAAATTTAGCTACAAATTGCCAGAAGGTACATCTGAGATGCAAGTCTGGATTTGATCTGTTCTGGTGAAAGAAAATCCTTCTCTGCTCTACTCCACTATGAAACTAAGAGTAGTGATGCATGTGCCCTGACACCTGCACATCTTTGATTTGTGCACTTGCACACACTCTACCATGCAGGAGACTAACCTCATCTCAAACTCGTAAACTGTTATAAACTGTGCGAGGCTTCGTTCAAAGAAAATTTTGAAATGTTCCAAATCTCCATCACGCATTAATTACGTGAACTTCAAGTGAACATTGCGCAAACAATTCAAAAACAGTGCATGTGAGTGTGAGTGATTGTGTCAGCGCACCGCATCAGAGCGCAGCTCATCTGAATGATTAGAAAGAGACGTTAAATCTATCATAAACATAGTTTTACAGATAGTCACAAGAAGGATGGAACATGCAAATGTTTTGACAAACCATTACAATCTGAACATTACAAATAATTACCTTTTTAGACAGTTCCGCACAAGACAGAGAGAAAAGCGGCAGCTCAAATTTTCAATTTCAATTTATTTTCATTTATGTAGTGCCAAATCACAACAGAGTTGCCTCAAGGCACTTCACACAAGTAAGGTCAAACCTTACTAACTCCCAGAGCAGCAGTGGTAAGGAAAAACTCCCTCTGAGGAAGAAACCTCAAGCAGAGCAGACTCAAAGGGGTGACCCTCTGCTTGGGCCATGCTACAGGCATAAATTACAGAACAATTCACAAAATGAATATACAGGAAATGCTGTTGGTACACAGGACAGGAGGACCACAAACTCAATTAGTCCTCTGTGATTCCGGAAGCGATTAGAGGTGTTTTGAACAGCCACTCGGACAGAAAATAATTAACCTGCTATGAAATAATTATGTTATATACGCAACGTCCAGCGCACAACGCGGGGCATCTGGTGGAACAAAGTGTGGTGTCCAGCTGGGAACACAGCGGGTGGGATCGTCACGACAAAGTGTTTGCAAGTGCGCGGATCAAAGTCGTGCAAGTGTCAGGTCAACTTAAAGCTAACAATAAGATAATCATACAGTATAACTGGTGTGTTGCTTATGGGGTCAACGAGCTCTAGATTGGTTCATGTTTATAAAATAGGTAGCTGACATCAAGGGTGGTAATAAATTATGCAAAGTTCCTATAATGAGTTGGAATGTGGTGTGTGAGTCCAGAATGTTTTTAGAACCTTAGACCTCAACAGTTTTTAAGAGAACTCAACCCTTTTTTCCCTTGTTAATTACATAATGGTTTTATATTAATTTACTGCCTTAATGTATAATTTTTAGGCTAAGTTAGGAGCTCTTTGCGTGGATACGGGCTCTACAACATTTTGGTTCCCAATTCAAGACCAAATAAAGTGTTAAACTGTCAAAAGGGTTCGGAATTATGTTCAGAAAAAAAAAAAAAAAATCCAAAGTGTACCAGAGTATCAAAGGATCTATAATCAAAGATATTAGGATCTTTCTGTACTCTGATCTCCGACGCCGTCTGCTGCAAGACTGGACAGTTTCTACCTTTTCGTAGTAGTTGACGTTTCTGTCGGCCGCGGCGGTGAGCAGCTGTTTGAAGTCTTGTTTCTTGTTGCTCTGCCAGCGCTCCCAGTCAGCCTTCAGGTCCGCGTTGAAACACTCCACTCTGTCCTGACACTTCTCCACCTCCACGGGGATCTGCTGGGACACAGAGAAAACTACAACTACAGAGGCCCTCAAGGGACACGACGCCAGCCAGCCAGCCAGCCAGCCAGAGACAGACACATGGAGACAGTCAGGGGACACGACGCCAGCCAGCCAGAGACAGACACATGGAGACAGTCAGGGGACACGACGCCAGCCAGCCAGAGACAGACACATGGAGACAGTCAGGGGACACGACGCCAGCCAGCCAGAGACAGACACATGGAGACAGTCAGGGGACACGACGCCAGCCAGCCAGAGACAGACACATGGAGACAGTCAGGGGACACGACGCCAGCCAGCCAGCCAGCGATAGACAGACACATGGAGACAGTCAGGGGACACGACGCCAGCCAGCCAGCCAGCGATAGACAGACACATGGAGACAGTCAGGGGACACGACGCCAGCCAGCCAGCCAGCGATAGACAGACACATGGAGACAGTCAGGGGACACGACGCCAGCCAGCCAGCCAGCGATAGACAGACACATGGAGACAGTCAGGGGACACGACGCCAGCCAGCCAGCCAGCGATAGACAGACACATGGAGACAGTCAGGGGACACGACGCCAGCCAGCCAGCCAGCGATAGACAGACACATGGAGACAGTCAGGGGACACGACGCCAGCCAGCCAGCCAGCGATAGACAGACACATGGAGACAGTCAGGGGACACGACGCCAGCCAGCCAGAGATAGACAGACACATGGAGACAGTCAGGGGACACGACGCCAGCCAGCCAGAGATAGACAGACACATGGAGACAGTCAGGAGACACGACGCCAGCCAGCCAGAGATAGACAGACACATGGAGACAGTCAGGAGACACGACGCCAGCCAGCCAGAGATAGACAGACACATGGAGACAGTCAGGAGACACGACGCCAGCCAGCCAGAGATAGACAGACACATGGAGACAGTCAGGAGACACGACGCCAGCCAGCCAGAGATAGACAGACACATGGAGACAGTCAGGAGACACGACGCCAGCCAGCCAGAGATAGACAGACACATGGAGACAGTCAGGAGACACGACGCCAGCCAGCCAGAGATAGACAGACACATGGAGACAGTCAGGAGACACGACGCCAGCCAGCCAGAGATAGACAGACACATGGAGACAGTCAGGAGACACGACGCCAGCCAGCCAGAGACAGACACATGGAGACAGTCAGGAGACACGACGCCAGCCAGAGCTAGACACATGGAGACAGTCAGGAGACACGACGCCAGCCAGCCAGACAGACAGAGGTAGACACATGGAGACAATCAGGAGACACGACGCCAGCCAGCCAGACAGACAGAGGTAGACACATGGAGACAGTCAGGAGACACGACGCCAGCCAGCCAGACAGACAGAGGTAGACACATGGAGACAGTCAGGAGACACGACGCCAGCCAGCCAGACAGACAGAGGTAGACACATGGAGACAGTCAGGAGACACGACGCCAGCCAGCCAGACAGACAGAGGTAGACACATGGAGACAGTCAGGAGACACGACGCCAGCCAGCCAGACAGACAGAGGTAGACACATGGAGACAGTCAGGAGACATGACGCCAGCCAGCCAGACAGACAGAGGTAGACACATGGAGACAGTCAGGAGACATGACGCCAGCCAGCCAGACAGACAGAGGTAGACACATGGAGACAGTCAGGAGACATGACGCCAGCCAGACAGACAGACAGAGGTAGACACATGGAGACAGTCAGGAGACATGACGCCAGCCAGCCAGACAGACAGAGGTAGACACATGGAAACAGTCAGGAGACATGACGCCAGCCAGCCAGCCAGACAGAGGTAGACACATGGAAACAGTCAGGAGACATGACGCCAGCCAGCCAGACAGACAGAGGTAGACACATGGAGACAGTCAGAGGACATGATGCCAGACAGACAGAGACATGGGGACAGTCAGAGGACATGATGCCAGACAGACAGAGACATGGGGACAGTCAGAGGACATGATGCCAGACAGACAGAGACATGGGGACAGTCAGAGGACATGATGCCAGACAGACAGAGACATGGGGACAGTCAGAGGACATGATGCCAGACAGACAGAGACATGGGGACAGTCAGAGGACATGATGCCAGACAGACAGAGACATGGGGACAGTCAGGGGAAATGATGCCAGACAGACAGAGAAAGGGGAGAAGACACCAGGCAGAGACAGGGGACATGACAGGGGAGAGCCAGCGGACCTAACGGCAGCCTAACTCAGGGGACCTATCAGCAGACTAATGCAGGGGACGGGAGGTGCAGCAGTTTTTAGTTTGACATCAGAATATGACAGAAACACGTGAGACGTTTTCACAGATGGAGCTGCTGGTAAAACTCTTAATGTTTGTTTTTCTCCCGTACGAGACAAACTGACACCACGTGATAATAATAAAAGCGCTCTTAGCCATTACTTGGTCTTTTCAAAATAAAAGCTCAAAAAAATGACCTGTGGAAATGTAACTTAAAGCAACATCTGTGTTCCTTTGAATTGTGACGTCATTAACTCGTCAAATGTGATGGAGGCCAGCAGGAGGCGCTGTGCATGTGGTCATCAGTAAACTTCCCTCCACAACAGCTAAAGGACTGTGTGGCTACAGAGGACGGGTCTGGGTTTTAGTCTTCTGGTCAGAGTGCCCACCTCCCACACCCGAGATCATGAGTTCACATCCTGAGAGGAGCCACAGAGTGAAGACACACACACACACACACGTTAAACAAACTAAAATAATTTACTGTCAGATGATGAAAACTGTGGTACGTTTGTTATTGTCTGATTTTTTTAAATTTTCTTAAGCCAATACAGTGAACTGTGACCGCGGCGGTGTCCATGTGTGTAACAAGTTTCAGATTCAGATGGATGAAGCTTACAGGTGTTCTGTCCTCTTGTTTACGCAGTACGGCCGCTTCCAGCCGGCCCTCGTACTCCGCTTGGCTCTGATCCCTCTTCTTCAGAACATTCTGTGTTCACATAAAGAGAGAAACTGATCAGGGAGTCTGAGAGAAGACAGGAAGTGACAACCGTCTAACTGCGGTCAATAAACAGCAGCAGTGACATTGACGCACAACAAAGATGCACAACGTGAGCGCATCTTCTCAGTAATACGTCAAGAAATTAAAAGGCTTGTTTTTTGTTTGTTTGTTTATTTTGGGCAGCTAGTTTGGTTGGAAAAACAAAAACAATTTTAAAGAGGTCACTTGTTATATACGATAATTAAAACTTTATAAGAACCCAGAAAATGATATTTATTAACAGACGTCTACAATATTGAAGTCACTGAAATGGAAAAAAAAAAAATTCAACGTGTGAAAGGAGGCGTATACTTTTACAAGACACCGTACATCGATTTACATAACGTGCATCAACTCTATGGTTTACGTACTGAGCTTTCTTATCGCACGGTATTCTGTCATAATAAATATTACATTACAATATACTACTACAATATACTATTATTGCAGTAAGTGGGAAATTACTGTTTTTCAAAACAAAAGTACTGAGAAGAATATCATTAAAGTACCAGACTGATAAAGAGTACCACTAAGAGTAGTAGTACTGTTAAAATTAGTGATGGGACGAACAACACTGGTGCGTCAGCACTATGTCGAGCACACAAGAGTGAAACCCCACATTGGTGCGTGTATCGCTTTAAGAAAAAAATATCATGTGACCGATACAGGAACTATGTCGTTCAGGTGCGCCTCACCAAATTGTGTTTATAAGGAAACAAACTATATCCTACAACGGCGTATTAGGGCCATTCAAAGACAGGAAAAAAAAAAAAAAAAAAAAAAGATAAAATTTTTGAGTTTAAAGTCACAAATATATGAGCATAAACATACAAATTTATGAGAAATAACAAGCAAATTTGCAGTATTAAAAACAAATTTTCGAGATTATAAACAAAATCAAATCAAATCAATTTTATTTATATAGCGCCAAATCACAACAACAGTTGCCCCAAGGCGCTTTATATTGCAAGGCAAAAGCCATACAATAATTACAGAAAAACCCCAACGGTCAAAACGACCCCCTATGAGCAAGCACTTGGTGACAGTGGGAAGGAAAATCTCCCTTTTAACAGGAAGAAACCTCCAGCAGAACCAGGCTCAGGGAGGGGCAGTCTTCTGCTGGGACTGGTTGGGGCTGAGGGGAGAGATTCAGGAAAAAGACATGCTGTGGAAGACAGCAGAGATCAATCACTAATGATTAAATGCAGAGTGGTGCATACAGAGCAAAAAGAGAAAGAAACACTCAGTGCATCATGGGAAACCCCCTAGCAGTCTAAGTCTATAGCAGCATAACTAAGGGATGGTTCAGGGTCACCTGATCCAGCCCTAACTATAAGCTTTAGCAAAAAGGAAAGTTTTAAGCTTAATCTTAAAAGTAGAGAGGGTGTCTGTCTCCCTGATCCGAATTGGGAGCTGGTTCCACAGGAGAGGAGCCTGAAAGCTGAAGGCTCTGCCTCCCATTCTACTCTTACAAACCCTAGGAACTACAAGTAAGGCTGCAGTCTGAGAGCGAAGTACTCTATTGGGGTGATATGGTACTATGAGGTCCCTAAGATAAGATGGGACCTGATTATTCAAAACCTTATAAGTAAGAAGAAGAATTTTAAATTCTATTGTAGAATTAACAGGAAGCCAATGAAGAGAGGCCAATATGGGTGACATATGCTCTCTCCTTCTAGTCCCTGTCAGTACTCTAGCTGCAGCATTTTGAATTAACTGAAGGCTTTTCAGGGAACTTTTAGGACAACCTGATAATAATGAATTACAATAGTCCAGCCTAGAGGAAATAAATGCATGAATTAGTTTTTCTGCATCACTCTGAGACAAGACCTTTCTAATTTTAGAGATATTGTGCAAATGTAAAAAAGCAGTCCTACATATTTGCTTAATATGCACATTGAATGACATATCCTGAGCAAAAATGACTCCAAGATTTCTCACAGTATTACTAGAGGTCAGGGTAATGCCATCCAGAGTAAGGATCTGGTTAGACACCATGTTTCTAAGATTTCTAAGAAACATGCAAATCTGTGAGAAAAAAAAGCAATAAATATGCAAGAAAAATGTAGCAAATTTGCCAGATTAAACACGCACATTTTCAAGATTATAAAAATGCAAATCTGTGAGAAAAAAAAAAAAAACATAGCACATTTAACGTTAGCTACATTAACTTAGTAATTTGATAAATAGCCAAATTACCTGCATTTGCATTAACTGCAAGCAAACGCATTATAGCATTATTTCTCTCATCTCTCAGACATTAAATATCGAAACCGCTGCCCATATATTAATTCTTTTTGACTGTAAAAACGTACATGATGAAGCCAGTGTCCCGTCTCATTCCATCGCTAAGGCGCCAATAGGCTGCAGTTGCATGTGCATTTATGTACCTGTAGTTTTACGTGTTCTAATCTTGCATTGTCTTTTTCTCTCAAATATACATACACGTTTATAATCTCGCAAATTTGCGTGTTATTTCCCATAAATTTGCATGTTTATTCTTGTATATTTGAGACTTTAAACTCGAAAATGTAATCTCCATTTTTTTTCCTCCCTGTCTTTGAATGGCCCTAATACGCCGTCATACAACCCCTGGCAAAAATGATGGAATCACCAGCCTCGGAGGATGTTCATTCAGTTGTTTAATTTTGTAGAAAAAAAGCAGATCACAGACATGACACAAAACTAAAGTCATTTCAAATGGCAACTTTCTGGCTTTAAGAAACACTATAAGAAATCAAGAAAAAAAGATTGTGGCAGTCAGTAATGGTTACTTTTTTAGACCAAGCAGAGGGAAAAAAATATGGAATCACTCAATTCTGAGGAATAAATTATGGAATCACCCTGTAAATTTTCATCCCCAAAACTAACACCTGCATCAAATCAGATCTGCTCATTAGTCTGCATCTAAAAAGGAGTGATCACACCTTGGAGAGCTGTTGCACCAAGTGGACTGACATGAATCATGGCTCCAACACGAGAGATGTCAATTGAAACAAAGGAGAGGATTATCAAACTCTTAAAAGAGAGTAAATCATCACGCAATGTTGCAAAAGATGTTGGTTGTTCACAGTCAGCTGTGTCTAAACTCTGGACCAAATACAAACAACATGGGAAGGTTGTTAAAGGCAAACATACTGGTAGACCAAGGAAGACATCAAAGCGTCAAGACAGAAAACTTAAAGCAATATGTCTCAAAAATCGAAAAATGTACAACAAAACAAATGAGGAACGAATGGGAGGAAACTGGAGTCAACGTCTGTGACCGAACTGTAAGAAACCGCCTAAAGGAAATGGGATTTACATACAGAAAAGCTAAACGAAAGGCATCATTAACACCTAAACAGAAAAAAACAAGGTTACAATGGGCTAAGGAAAAGCAATTGTGGACTGTGGATGAAAGTCATATTCAGTGATGAATCTCGAATCTGCATTGGGCAAGGTGATGACGCTGGAACTTTTGTTTGGCGCCTTTCCAATGAGATTTATAAAGATGACTGCCTGAAGAGAACATGTAAATTTCCACAGTCATTGATGATATGGGGCTGCATGTCAGGTAAAGGCACTGGGGAGATGGCTGTCATTACATCACCAATAAATGCACAAGTTTATGTTGATATTTTGGACAATTGAAAGGATGTTTGGGATGATGAAATCATTTTTCAAGATGATAATGCATCTTGCCATAGAGCAAAAACTGCAAAAACATTCCTTGGAAAAAGACACATAGGGTCAATGTCATGGCATAGGGTCAATGGCAATGAGCAGATCTGATTTGATGCAGGTCTTAATTTGGGGGATGAAAATTTACAGGGTGATTCCATAATTTTTTCCTCAGAATTGAGTGATTCCATATTTTTTTCCTCTGCTTGGTCTAAAAAAGTAACCGTTACTGACTGCCACAATCTTTTTTTCTTGATTTCTTATAGTGTTTCTTAAAGCCAGAAAGTTGCCATTTGAAATTACTTTAATTTTGTGTCATGTCTGTGATCTGCTTTTTTTCTACAAAATTAAACAACTGAATGAACATCCTCTGAGGCCGGTGATTCCATAATTTTTGCCAGGGGTTGTAGTATCCACATGTTGCGGATTTGTTGGATGGAGTTTTACTGTTGGATTTTAGATTTTGCTTGCCCTCACCTTGTTCCACTGACTTCATGGATCATTCAAAGAGGTTTTCCCTAGTCTGGAATAATTTTGATCTTTTGACAAAAAATAAATCTTTTTCACGTTTGGGCATTGTTTACTATTATTTTTTCATTTAAATATGTCTGTACTCCTTTCTGGTAAGAGGTTTGAATTGTTTTCAGATAAATTAACCTATTATTTTATTGTAGGCAAAGTGTCGGCTCTGCTCCACGGAGCTATCTTACATCAATAAGAACACTTCATCAATGCTGAGGCATTATAGAGCTCGGCATGGCAATAAGGAATTGGCAGATACTCGTGCGAGTACCCCAGGTATGTTGAAATTCTCCCCAAAAAATTTGAATTTTCAAAAATAGTCCATTACACACAAAAGGCTTTGTGTGACTCTGTAATATTGTTTGTAAAAATTACAGTCCTTTAATAAGCTTTTAATAAAATATTTCCTTTTGGCAAGCAGTGGATGAGGCTGTGGTCAACATGATCATCAAAGACTGTCAGCCACTCATCATTGTTGAAAATGAGGGATTCAGGGAGCTCCTGAAGCTGATTGCACCCTCATATGTTCTACCAAGCAGGAAGGTATATTTAAGAAATGTATGGTTGAATTAACTGAGCACTGTCATGATATATATATTATATTGGTATTACAGTATTTGTATGGTTATTTTTAGGCCATCAAGGACTTGGTGAGCCAGAAATATGCGGAGGAAAAGGAGACAAAAAAGGACCTCCAGAGCATCGTTGCTATTAGTTTAACAGCTGATATGTGGACGTCCATTAATATGGAGGCATATCTTGCTGTTACTTGCCATGATGTGGACAAAGAAAGTCATGAACATTCATCGGTCTTGTGAGTGCAGCATTTTCCTCAGAAACACACTGCAGAAAACACAGCCACGGTTAAAAACAGCCTCATGGAGGAGTGGGGCATTGCGGGCAAAGTCAGGTGTCTTGTCACTGATGCAGCAGCAAACATGATTTCATGTGCTCGAACGCTGCAAATACGGCAAACCATTTCTACTGCCCATTCCATGAATTTAACTGGAAGGAAATCATGTGATCAAATCACAACACTAACAGAAATACGCAACAAAACACAGAAAATTGTGACATACTTTCGATCGAGCACCACGGCCAAAGAAAAGCTCACTCAAATGCAGGAACAGCTGGGAAGAGCTACAGTCCAGAAGATCATGGGTTCAAATCCCCGCCTGACTGGAAAATCACTAAGGGTCCTTGGGCAAGGCCTTTAATCCCCTATTGCTCCCCGTGTGTAGTGAGCGCCTTGTATGGCAGCACCCTGACATTGGGGTGAATGTGAGGCATAACTGTAAAGTGCTTTGAGCGTCTGATACAGATGGAAAAGCGCTATATAAATGCAGCCCATTTACCAATTTTACCTGCAGTGATTTTATAACTACTGCAGGGGTCACTATTGAGTGACCACATAGTGTCAATACAGTGCCGACACAGTTTGTGTAGTGTGTCAACACACTTCTTGAGATATCATCATCCCATCACTAGTTAAAATCTTAAAGATGCCCATTCTAACTGTACCCTTTTGTTTTTACTTGATTGGAATAAAAAGCCGTTGCATTCATTCAGTGGCAGTTTTTAGTACGGGGCATACAGCCGCCGCCCGGGGTGCCATTTTTGGCAGGGCGGCAAAGTGGGCAGGCGCACTGAACAAAAAAAAAAAATAATAATAATAATCTCCACTGCAAAATGTTTTTTTGTCAGTGTGTGGAATTGGCAAATTGGCGCCCCCTGCAGTCAGCTGTAGGCGCCCTGCTTGTTGTCAGAGTTCACAGAAGCAGTGAGAAATGGGGAGGGGCTCACGTTGGACAGTTTGTAATGGAAGGGAAAAGGCGAGGGTGCTAAAGTCAGTTACACCTCGACTTTCTTCCAAATAAAGCACATCTCATTCATAATATTAAAAATACAGGTCTATAATTCCTGCACGTTTTTTTTCTGAATTGTGTGAAATGTCCTGCCGCACACGGAGTGGATTTGGCTGCAATCCCAGCTGGCTGCAGCCGAATCCTCTCCATGTGCGGCAGGAAACCGGGGACAGGCGCTCTCCTTCCCTGTGGTCCGCGGATCCATCCAGAAAAACGAGGCAGGTAACCGATCGGAGGGGGTCTTGCCTGGGGAGTAATTCAGTGTAGAACCGCCACTGCATTCATTTTATTTTGGAAAGACTTTACATCTGACTATAAGACAGGGCTGTTTTATGTTTTGTAATAATGTCCAGTAGTACATACTTTGTCCTATTTTATCATTTTAAAAAAGAAGACCATTGAATAAAATATTGAAATATAAATGACAAGTTTTTAACATTTAGATTTGGTAAATTTTGTTGTTATATTTTTCTAGCAATAAATAATTACAAAAAAAAAAAAACAAACAACTAGGTGTAGCTGTAAAATTAACACACAATCTATGAGAAACAAACGTGTTTATGGTGCATTTATTCAACGAGACACAAACTATTTGTTGCGTTGATTTTCTGGGCCTTGGTATTTACATTCACCTTCGATTTACATGTTTTACGCGGAGCTGCTGCACGGATTTGCTCCCACCGCTGCTGTGACACTGCAGATTTCCCCATGTGGAACATCTCATCTGTTCTTCAGAAGAGAAAGTCAAAGTGTGATGTATTTTCTGTATTTTATTTGTTTTTAAATGCTGATCCCACCTTCATGGACTCGATGTACAGGATGTACTCTCTGAGTACTGGCAGGAAGTCCTGGCTCATGTTCTCGCTCAGGTCCTCCAGTCCGCTGCAACACGTCACCATGCAGCCTGCCATGCCCTCCAGGGGGCGCTGCAGCTCGTCCTCCAGCCCTGCCCAGCTGGAGTACACGGTGCTGTACTCACGGAGCTCCGTCAGGTACTCTGAAGGGAGCATGAGACCAGATACAGAGGTCAGAAAAGATGACGGGGGTCGACATCTTAAAAAAAAAAAAAAAAAAAATTTCTGAGATGTTTGATGACACAAAGAGCTGCACACCTGCATCAGCTGGTGTTTGTTTAGTTTTAAAAGTGTTATCAGCACCTCTGAATTTGAAGAACACATATTTAAAATATGTTCAGAAATGAAAGCAAATCAACCAAGGTTGTGTAGTCCAAATATTTAATAGTGTCCAAAGTTATCGAATGACAACAAAATACTATCCATACAGTGAAAAATAAAGTCAAAAAAAGTACATGTGAGAGAAACCATCACATTTACAGCCAGACACGAGAAAGACTAGATATGTAAAGACAAGGACACAATGCAGAGAGAAATAGAAGATACACTGAGAAGATTACAGTTGTATGATGCAGAGAAAAAGAAGATACGTAAAGACAAGGACTCAGAGAAAGACGATACGTAAAGACAAGGACTCAGAGAAAGACAAGATACGTAAAGACAAGGACTCAGAGAAAGACAAGATACGTAAAGACAAGGACTCAGAGAAAGACAAGATACGTAAAGACAAGGACTCAGAGAAAGACAAGATATGTAAAGAGGACATGACAGAGGAATAAAAGATACGTAAAGACAAAGACATGATGCAGAGAGAAAGACAAGATACCTAAAGAGAAGGACAACACAGAGAGAAAGACAAGATATCTAAAGACAAGGACACAACAGAGAGAGAAATACAAGATACATAAAGACGGACATGGTGCAGAGAGAAAGACAAGACATGCAAAGACAAGGACACAACACAGAGTAAGACAAGATACATAAAGACAAGGACTCGACAGAGAAATACAAGATACGTAAAGAGGACACGACAGAGGAATAAAAGATACGTAAAGACAAAGACATGATGCAGAGAGAAAGGCAAGATACCTAAAGACAAGGACACAGAGAGAAAGACAAGATACATAAAGACAGATATGGTGCAGAGAGAAAGACAAGACACGCAAAGACAAGGACACGACAGAGAAACAGAAGACACGCAAAGACAAGGACACAACACAGAAATACAAGATATGTAAAGACAAAGACATGATGCAGAGCGAAAGACAACATATCTACAGAGATGGACACAACACAGAGAGAAAGACAGGATACGCAAAGACAAGGAAACGACGGAGACACAGTAAGATACGCAAAGACAAAGACATGATGCAGATTGAAAGACAAGATATGCAAAGAGATGGACACAACACAGAGAGAAACAGAAGACATGTATAGACAAGGACACAACACAGAGAAATACAAGATATGCATAGAAGACACGATGCAGAGAGAAAGATGAGATACAGAAAGAGGACATGATACAGAAAGACAAAAGACAGAGAAAGCCAAGATCAAGAAAGCTATAAGACGTGATAGTGGAAGATGAAGAGAGAAAAAGAATGATGCAGACATTAAGAGAAAGAACAGATCAATAAAGATGGAGATAAACACACGATATAGAGAGTCACAGAAAGATAATGTGAGTAAAACAGAGATAAAAAGATTAAGATCAATTGTTAAATTGACATATCTTCTATCATACAGAGAAAGCGAGAGAGCAAGAAACTGATTGATCAACAGAGTGCAGGAGAGCGATAGAGTGAGTGGCAGAGAGACAAACAGATCAATAACATCTATGGACGGATAAACGGACTGAAGCCAGACGGTTGAGAAGGAGAGAATGTTGAACTGGATGAATGATTTGCCAATTGTGGAAACTGCAGCAAACCTTTTGTGTCCTTCACAAGGGCGATCACGTGATCTGACGACATCAGGATCTACAGAAATAATCTTTGTCTTGTTTTTCACCTTTTCCGTCTCCTTCGAGCTCTTCAGTGTCTTCGACCGCCAAATCTAAATGTGTCAACTGGACACCAGAGAGGACGATGGCTGGAGTCCAGGCTGCCGGGTCAAACCTGAGTGCTCACAAACTTTCATCATCTGTACCGATGTGTTTCCATCTTATCACCGAGACGGAAACTAGAACCTGCTGTTTGAGTCAGGCTGCAGCTCGTGAAACCTGAACAGATGGAGCTGGCGAGCCTGTCACACGTGGCGCCGTTATCGAAAACCAAACACGTCCACGTTCATGTCAGAACAAATGCTGGAGCTGATGATTCCAGGAAAGTCAACAGTGCAGATAAAGTCGTGGCTGAGCCGTTTCAAGCCGACCGCAAGCCACAATGCAGTGGCTATAAATAACCAACGAGAGAGGAAAAACCTGCACCACCGAGTGCTGGAGGGCCGCATGTCGGGAAATAACTTCAAACTAACAGGGACCAAAACACATTTCGGACTGAGTCCACGGTTCTGTTTATGGTGTCTCAAACAAATTCTTGATGACCTCAAAGTGGAGAGACAAACAACAGCTGGACCACTTTTGTCTTCTGGAAAATCTTCAGTGATCAAAGCAAAAATATCAAAAAAATGAAGTGTCAGAAAAAGAGTCCATTAAACAGTCAAGGTCAGAGGTCAAGGTCGTAATTGGGCCAAATGCTTCTCCAGAGGGTATATTCGTCATGACTATTTTTAGTGCAGTAGATAACAGAACATTTGCAGAGGAATCGTTCAAATCTGGTTACAAGCACCAAAATTTGACTGTGTATACCTTTTGGTATATATTTTAGACAAATAACGTTAGCCATTTGAATTTTCAATCGGGGGCCAAATGACAAATTGCACAGGGGTCAAAATTAAAAAAATGTTCCAATCATATTGAAAGCTATACCATATTATGTGTCTGATCATAACTATTCCAAAAAGGTATAGTTTGGACCATCTATGACTGAATGTTATGGAGTTACGGGGTAAAAACAGCAAGAATGGTGACAAAGGTCAGTTTCAGTTTGTACAGGGGTCAAAAGTTAAAGTTGCTCCAGTTATTGTAAAACGAGATGCAAATTATTGGTTGAGTTAATAGGGTTTTAAAAAGGAATAGTTTGCACCATGTGTCATGCTTATTTGTCATGTTACGGGGTAAACATATGTCGCATGCTATAGAATCCAATGGACGTCGACATTGTTTAGCCTTTACCTTGCAGACCAAGCATTCAACACAGTCAAAACTATTCAATTTGTTAATCCTATATTAACGCAACCAATCATTTGCACCACTTTTTACCAAAATTGGAGCAACTTTAACTTTTGACCTCTGTACAAACTGAAATTGACCTTTGTCACCATTCTTAAAGTTTTTACCCCATAACATTCAGTCACAGATAGTACAAACTATACGTTTTCAGAATTTTTGTGATCAGACACACAATGTGGTATAGCTTTCAATATGATTGGAAGATTTTTTTTTTTTTTTTTTTTTGACCCCTGTGCAATTCTTCAGTTGATCCCCTATTGAAAATTCAAACGCTAACGTTATTTTTCTCAAATATGTACCAAAAATATACACAGTCAAATTTTGGTGCTCGTAGTCAGATTTGAATGATTCTTACAGTTATCTGCTGTACTATTTGAGGAATTAATATCCTAGAAATCACCTCATCCTTCTATTACTCACATGACCTTTGACCTGGTGTGACGGCTGGGAAATGTGACTGAACGCTGAGCGGCACGAGGTCAATACCTGACTGCTCTTTGAGGATCCTCTGAGTGATGCGGTCGATGGTTCCCAGTTTTTGGCTGAAGGTGTCCAGGTACTCGCCCATGGCGCCGAACTCGACCGGCCGCGCCCGCAGCTTGTAGCCTCCAGTGACCTGCTTCACCGACTCGCCAACCTTGGAGAGCAGAGTCAAACCCTGACGCTTGTTCAGGTCCTGCAGCCGTAACATCAACAACAGCAACGTTAATTAAAGACATTTTCACATAAATCACATACTTTGATTTCTTAGGGTTTTTTTCTTTTTAAATCAACTTTAATTGTGTAAAACTGTAATTCTGTCCAGTTATCAACCCCATCGATGTTACTAACTGGTTGTAGTATCATTTCTTTATGGAATGTTCAATCAAGGTTGATCTAAAAACAAAACAGCATTAAGGAGACTTTTTAAAAACTCAGTCAGCCATGAGACGAAACAAGCAAAAATTCATGATACGATAGAGTCTTCTTGAAGGATGTTAAGCAGGAATGTCCTAATGGGATGGAGGTTAAAAAATAAAAAGGAGGTCCAGATGATGGCTTACCTTAGCTGAGAGGAATGTGTTGAGATGTGGGTTGAAGGAAAGGACAGGATGGTCGGCGACTCTCTTCAGGAACTTATCCAAAGCTTTCATCCTGGTCTCCACAAACTCCTCTGAGAAGCGATCGACCATGCCTTTCATCACAAATTTCTCTGGTAACGGCTGGATGTGAAGAACAGAGGAGGTTCAGAGAGGGTCAGTGATGCCTTTGTTTGTGAAAAACGGGTGTCAGCTGCATCACGGTGACCTACAGGGATGAGGTGGGTCGGCTGACTGTCCTCCAGCTTTATCCTCAGCCAATCAAAGTCCTGGTAACGCCGCCGCACGCAGTAATCCGGCAAGTCGAACTCTGTCCGTGTCGTCTGTGAGAGAACACGCAATGTTTGAGACACTAGAAACCACAGAAGAAGTCTTAGATGGAAGAGTTAGCCTCGGATACCACAACATGCTACCTATCCCATAAGCAACACAATGACCCAGACTTCCTGTGCACTGAAACGTCTCAGTTTCTAGGCTTTGACCGCCTCCATCTGCTCTGATACGTTGTTGCAATTAAAAGGGGTCATTTCACCAAACCAGCTTCTTTCCACCAGCAGCAGAGACAACGTGCTACAAGTTGGCAGGAATACATCATAATTACTCAGAATTCTTAACTTCTATAACACACCTGCTCCTAATTTCCATCACACACATTATGCTGATTAATCCCTACAACAAGCCCAGACATGTACAGCAGGTGGCAGACACATCTATGACTGGGGGTTGGTGTTAGCGCAAATATTTTGAAATACCCCCTTAAAAATATGGAGACTGTTATTATGAACAAGAAAAAGCAAATCATTGACCAAATGATTGAGTTGGGGGTATGTACAGGGGCGTTAGACTAGATCGGGGGTATTCAACTCCAGCCCTTGAGGGCTGGAATCCTGCAACTTTTAGATGTGTCGCTGCTTCAATACACCTGAGTACTGAGGAGGTAATTCAACCATTTGATTAAGGTATGTTGGACCAGGGACACATCTAAATGGTGCAGGACACCAGCCCTTGAGGACTGGAGTTGAAGACCCCTGGACTAGATCATTGGTTCAAATCTCAGCCTGACTGGAAAAAAAAAAAAAATCACTAAGGGCCCTTGGGCAAGGTCCTTAATCCCCTAGTTGCTCCTGGTGTGCAGTGAGCATCCATTGCAGTCCATTTACCATTGGGTCAATGATTTGTATGTTCTTGTTCACAATAACTGTCCCCATATTGTTAAAGGGGTAATACACCGCAATGTTTAATTTTGTAAAATAAGCCAAAATAAGTTCACCAAACAGTTCATCTTCATTACTCACAAACTGAGCAGGATGGACGAGGCTGAAGCCTAGGAGTACTATAATATATATTAATAAAACTGTTTCCATGTTTACTTCTGGGACATTACAACATGATTTTATTAAACTCACTAAAGTCTTCAGGTTGAAGCCGTCCAGTGTTGATCGTTAGATTGAAGAGTTTCTTTCTCAGGTCGCGCGGCAAACAACAAACTGAGCGACCGTCTTTAGTCGCACTCTGACATCTCAGTGTTAAAAGACCATCTGGACGCACGCTCAATTAACACTTTGGTTCATATCAGGCTGTGATATTTGTCCAAGGCCTCTGAGCACAGTGCGCATAGCAGCTGTCACCATGACGCCACCAAAAGGTTGCTGGCAGCATCTCGCTCTGAATTTGTTGCTTTTATTAAACGATGGAGCGGCCTACAGAACCTACGTTAGGGGGACGGAAAACACACCAGATCAGCTGGACAAAAATAAGCACAGATGTCTCGTATGTGGGAGTTTTATTTACACTAATAAACCATGTTGTCACATAAAACAAGCACAGATGGCGTCCTGTGAGTGTCTCTGTGAACTCAGCATCACTCCAAAAAAAAAAAAAAAAAGAAAAAAAAAAGACATTCCCTCAACTGGCGTTTGGACAATGGTGGTGGCGAGTCTCCCCGAACGTACCAGTCGAGAAAACGGAACGCAAAAGTCACAACATTTCACATATCTGCAGTTCACAGTCAGTGCAGTTTAGAAAGTTTTTATTTCAGCTGGTAATCCCATGTGATCTCATGTACTTCTGTCACTTCTAGCAGAGATGATGAGATGTGGGTCGTTAACACAGATGGTGAGCGTCACAGACTTCTCTTGAATAACGCCCGCGATAGATCTTTTCCTTAATAATGCGTGTTTTTCTTTTTTTTCCCCCACTTGTGGTCACGTTTCCAGGGATGTTTAATTTTCACCACATGCAACAATGAATGTCCACAATTTATCAGATGTGCTTGATTCATCATGTCACACATTGGAAGAGGCCAATCTCACCCCAATGTCCAAAGACGGCGGGTGCAGAGCTTGAGGCCTGGCTCACCTCTCTTGCAGATGATTTGTATTCAAACCTTACCTAGTTGTGCAAATAAATAAATATTCTAAATTATTATCTCTGTCAATAGACCTACAGTATATAGGTCCTGAGGGCCGATGGTGTTATACTGTAGCGTGAAGCAGATGAAAGTCAAAGTCCAACCCCCATCCGTGTTGTGATACCTGGGTAACGATCAAGTAGGGGATTACCTGTTGGGGTGGAACACAGTGGAGACCTTGAGTGTCCTTGTGGCCACTACAGTAACTGTGAAGACCCAACAGGCACCATGAACAAGAGATAACTAATGGGGCTCTGGTGAAACAAGAAGTCCTCAATAGCAGATCAGGCAGAGGAGGTGATAGCTTGTAACCCAACAGCTGTGAAGGCAGATGAAGGCTGCAGCAGGTCATCAGACCCAGATCGTTTAGGATTTCCCCAGCCATTGGACCAAGATAAGGATCTGTCAAGGACCATGTGTTTATCAGGGTGCAACGACATTCCCACATTAAACAAACCCAAGCACAGGCATCTCGGGATCAAACCTGGATGTAGAATTACGCCATCCTGTCCAGTAACCGACCATGAGATAATCTTCCTCATCATCCAGAGATTGTGCACAATGACTCCTACTGGACAGGATGCCAGTACGACTCGGTTTACTTCTCCAGCCATACCTGGTACCCATTTCCAACTGGGTGGACTCGGACAGCCTAGATGAAGAGGCTTATCAATGGACAGACATATAGGGTGACCAGGAATCAAACCCTGATCTATATAGTGATAGTCCACCTCCTGTGTCAAAGATCCACTTGCTGTGCAGCTGGGTATCACAAAAAGACATGAACCAATTTCAGTCAAATTTGGCAGCGAGGTAGAGCTCAGATCAACAGAGATCTGGTAATGTCTTGGTGCAGATCTTGCATTCAGTCATTGATCAGTGCAACTTAAAACAGTAACTGACTACTTTAGGTAACTACAAAAGTAAGAGGTAACTGTAACTTAGTGCATTAACTGACTGGTTGCAGGTAACTGAGTAAAACCTGGTGCACTCTTTGTACTTTGGTCACTTTAAATAAAAATATCTGCATTAACAGAAAACAGGGCAGAGGAATACACATGTTCAGAGCTCCTCTAATTTCAACTGATGTCCTCTGCATGATGCTAAATAAAATCTTAAAACCAGATCCAACCTCATGTTTGGATCTACGACAGCAGCCAGTGACCAACCTTGGTGGACACTCTGTAGGTGATGTAGGTCTCCATGGTGGACACATGCTTCTTTGGGTCATCCACTGTGACGAAAAGGTCTTGGGTTTCTGTGGAGGAGAAAGGGTCCTGGGAGTCTGCTTCCAGGTCATCATCCAGCTGCAGCCGGTTGAACAGTGAGGATGTGGAGGCGGGGCTTGATGCCTCCACAGGCGTGCCATTGGTCAACCCGGCTTCCTGTACGGACAAAGAACACTGCTGATATTAAGCTCAGAAGCTTCAACGTGAACGTCTACAAAGAGCTGAGAGAACAATGGGCTCACTTGTCTCATCAATGAGACTCCTGTTGAGGCCGCTGCCTTGAACACACCACGCATCGGCTCACACAAAACCTCTGACCTCCACCGGCTGAGCGACTGGAGGTCCAGCACCTATGGAAAAGCGCTAATGTTCTTTGGTGGATTTCTACCAAACCGGGTTTACCCCAAAACTGATCTGAGAGGTTTCATTTTTACAAAAGATCAAGGTCATGGGGATAAAAGTTAAATATTCAGATTTGCACCAAACGTAGCACACACATGTAGGTAGATTCTGGAATTGTTTTGGCAAACTCAAATCTGCGAAAGGTCAGTTGTTGAGGTCATTGGTGTCAATGGCTAATTTTTACTTTTTATTTTTACTCCATTTTGCATCAAACTTGGCACACACATGCAGGTACATTCCAGAATTGTTCTGGCAAACTCAAATCTGCTAAAGGTCAGTTGTTGAGGTCATTGGTGTCAATGGCCAATTTTTTACTTTTTATTTTTACATCAGACTTGGTACACACATGCAGGCGGGCTCCTGAATTAAGCAGTGGTGGGCACAGTTAACCAAAAAGTTAGATTTGATAACAGCTAATCAGCTAACTGAAAAGTTATCTTTTATAAAGCTAAACCGATAAACCACCCAAAAATTTATCGGAAGCTACAGCTGACCGATAACTTCCAGTATTGCTTCCAATACGCTTACAACTACTAACAAGCTGATTTTGAGTTTTAACACCATGACCACTTCTGGTAGCATCAAAGGCGACTACCCAAACAATGTGTCAGCACTTCTGTCTTTGGGCACCCTGCCCACTGCTAGAAGCTCCTGTTTACTATATAACTTGCAGCAGTGAAGACGCACGCATGCACGCACAAACAAACCATTATTCCTTAACCGAATACAGTCGTGCCACAGTGAGGCAGAGGTCTTGGAAAATAAAGCAGTTTTGAGTTATGGTTTTGATTTAAAAATCAAATTATTCTGGATAGAATAACTCCATTAATGTCAATTCTGATATTTGTACAAAGTTAACATATAACATATCTTTTCATTTTAAATAATGAACTAATTCTGAAATTTTGTAACAAAACACAGACAGATGCCAAAGGGATTATGGGTAAATGAGCCTCAGCTAACACTGATTGGTTGATTCATTCATTCTATGTAAAAACCAACACGTTAATGTGAGGTGTGTGTGTTGGTGTTTACATACACACGGCATTGGATTTGAGATCAGAAGATCCTCGGTTCAAATCACAGCCTGACTGGAAAATCACTGAGGGCCCTTGGGCAAGGTCTTTAATCCCCTATTGCTCCCGGTGTGTAGTGAGCGCCTTGTATGGCAGCACCCTGATATCGGGGTGAATGTGAGGCATTATTTGTAAAGCGCTTTGAGCATCTGACACAGAAAAGCGCTATATAAATGCAGTCCATTTTACATATAAATGTGCTTTTATAAAATACGCCTTTTTTATTTGTATTAAAAAAAAGAAGAAAAAAAAAAAGCCATTTGCAAAAAGCCAAAAACTCAATTGTGAGTTGATATCCATCTGATATAACTGGGGTCAAAATCTACTCCCGTACAGATGCTCATACTGACATGAACACTACTGGCCAGTAGATGGCAGTAGAGACTGTGAAAATTTGCCAAAACAAAATTCCAGATAATCCGTGTCTGCTACATTTAAGATGTGTGGAATTTATTGCGTTTGCGGCACATTTTGTTTACATTCCGGAACAAACAGCTGATTTTCATTATATTTAAGCCGTCCGATGTCCAGATCCCGTTCTCATTCTGGAGGTTCAGTTTTCAGGCACACCGTTTTTGACAGCTGGTGACGGTTTCTGCGGGACTTACGTTGACACGCGGTCAATAAATTCTCAGAACGGCCTCAGATTTTCCATCAGTGTGGAGAGAAGCAGTAACTCCGCCTCACATGAACACCCTCATCTGTCCGCAGTGCCACACGCACAGGATGCGGACCGTACCGTTGCCGTGGTGCACCCTGTACCAGTAATGACAGCTCAGATAATTGCCCAGCATTGCATCACTCCATCACTGTCAATCAAACTGCTGCAGCCCGGCCCGGCCCGGCGGGGGGAACGTGAAATATTTGGAGATTGAGAGCAAAACAGCGCCAACTACAGCAACACTGATAACTGATCAGAAATGTTGCAAGTGATTTATCATTATTTCTGCAAAGACACTTTATTCTTTATTTTTATTTTTCTGGAAAAAAAAAACAAAAAAAAAAAAAAAACCCACTCAAAAAATAATAGTAACTTTTATGAAAATTGGTATGACACAAACAGAACCCACTAAATTTTCAGTGGCTGGTCTCTTCAAAATTGCTTAATTTTTTTGTGTTTAGATACATGTTTCTCATAGATTATATAAAAGATAGCAAGAAATAAATGCTCCTAAAACTGAAAGTGCTGTTTTTGGAACCTAATAACACCTCTGAAGTGATTTACAAGACATTTCGCGGACTTTAGCATGGTGATGTCACAGGCTAGTAGCTAGCTGCAAAACTCTGTTTCGTTTTTTGTGTTTAATCAATTTCAATTTCAATCAATCAATTTTATTTATATACCGCCAAATCACAACAAACAGTTGCCCCAAGGCGCTTTATATTTTAAGGTAAGGCCATACAATAATTATGTTAAAAACCCCAACGGTCAAAACGACCCCCTGTGAGCAAGCACTTGGCTACAGTGGGAAGGAAAAACTCCCTTTTAACAGGAAGAAACCTCCAGCAGAACCAGGCTCAGGGAGGGGCAGTCTTCTGCTGGGACTGGTTGGGGCTGAGGGAGAGAACCAAGAAAAAGACATGCTGTGGAGGGGAGCAGAGATCAATCACTAATGATTAAATACAGAGTGGTGCATACAGAGCAAAAAGAGAAAGAAACACTCAGTGCATCATGGGAACCCCCCAGCAGTCTAAGTCTATAGCAGCATAACTAAGGGATGGTTCAGGGTCACCTGATCCAGCCCTAACTATAAGCTTTAGCAAAAAGGAAAGTTTTAAGCCTAATCTTAAAAGTAGAGAGGGTGTCTGTCTCCCTGATCTGAATTGGGAGCTGGTTCCACAGGAGAGGAGCCTGAAAGCTGAAGGCTCTGCCTCCCATTCTACTCTTACAAACCCTAGGAACTACAAGTAAGCCTGCAGTCTGACAGCAAAGCGCTCTATTGGGGTGATATGGTACTATGAGGTCCCTAAGATAAGATGGGACCTGATTATTCAAAACCTTATAAGTAAGAAGAAGAATTTTAAATTCTATTTAGAATTAACAGGAAGCCAATGAAGAGAGGCCAATATGGGTTAGATATGCTCTCTCCTTCTAGTCCCTGTCAGTACTCTAGCTGCAGCATTTTGAATTAACTGAAGGCTTTTCAGGGAACTTTTAGGACAACCTGATAATAATGAATTACAATAGTCCAGCCTAGAGGAAATAAATGCATGAATTAGTTTTTCAGCATCACTCTTTAAATATGTATATCCTCTTTGTCATATATTATGTAAAAGACACACAGTGAGACACTTCTAAAACTGAAAACCAGCGTTGTAATGTGACAAAGTAGAAATACTTCGTGTTACTGTACTTAAGTAGAATTTTGGCGTATCTATACTTTACTTTATTTACAGTTCTGGTGACTTTCACTTTTACGCCACTACATTTCCTCAATAAAATGTATACTTTTACTCCGATACATTTCCCTTAAACATCTTTGTTACTCGTTACTACTGTTAGATATATTTGTTTATTTGTTATTATTATATTTTATTTTTTACTATATCAAGTATTTGCTATGCTTAAATGGTTATATTTTTAGTGAGTTTTAGTCGTTTGTTTGAGTATGTATGTCAAATGGTCTGAACTGGTTTTATTTGATCAGAAACAAAGGAGTTTAGGTTCCACCAGGTACCAAACAACTGTGGGTTGAAGACAAGGGGTGGAGCTTCTCCTCTGTCTGTGGGGAACCAGTAAGATTAGGTTTATGAGACTAAAACCCACCCACTGTACCGCCTACATTGTCTTGTTGTCGCCCATGTTCGGGGTCTTCAGAAGATGCTTCATGACAAAATCCCAACGGACAAAACCGCTGTTTCACTCTCCAGTCATTTTGGATTTTACCTTACTCAATACTTTTACTTAATGTACATTTTATATGTGAAATTTACTTTTGATACTACTACATTTACTTAGTACAGTAAATGTCAGAAACTTTAAGACTTTTACTCAAATAATATTTTTAAAAGGAGACCAAAGTAATTTTATGGTACGATACTTGTACTTTCACTCAAGTATCACTTTGCGGTACTTTATAAAAGACTGCTGAAAACACCGTTTATGTAACCTGATAACACCTCTGGAGTCATTTACAAGACATTTTGCAGACGTTAGCGTGATCTAAAAATATCCTTGATTTGCACAACTTCCGCTCTTATAATGTAAGTATTGTTTTTGAATGATTGATTGATAAATAGATGAGCTTTATTGAACATGCAAAAATTATACGTAAGACAATAGGATCGTAATAAATAATTAAACAACTGCAAATTCTAAAGAACACAATGCTCATATGGCCGAGGATATTTTAGCATTGCGTTATATTTTTATGTTACTGCTGTTTTTAATTTCTGTGTTTCTCTTTTATTTTTTCCATTGTAAAGCACTTTGTGACTTTATCTTGAAAAAAAAAAAAAACTACTTACTTACTAAGGATGGGACGATTCTAAAGTTCGGTTAGAATCGGCCGATGCTCAACGTCAGAGGCCTAGATCAGATTTCCAGCCACATGCCAACATATAGGACGAGATCAAAGGTTCTGAAACCAAAGTGAGGACACGCCCATGGCTCAAGGTTTCAGACATGTAGAGAAAATGTGGCTTTTAAACAAAAGCCTAGGAAAATACAAGTGTAACCATCAACTTCAGGGATCACCACCAAACCCATGTTGCTGCTTTCAGCGATGCAGATTGCCATGGAAACAGACGGTCACAGGAAACCATGGACACATGTTCCACACCGTTTTCCATTTAACAAAGACTCTACATCTGCACCAAAAACTGCAGACTTGCAGTTTAACTTTAAATTAACTCCAACTGCAATCTGCTACAAGATTGACATGTTGCGGCCAAAACAAGAAAAAGTAAAAGTCTTCCTCAGAAGAAACCCACCAAGAACCTCTGAGAGACTGGACATTATTAACAGAGCTCGTTTAGGGGCATGTTACTCTGGCTGCACTCTGGCTGCTCGTGCACGAATAAAACAGCAAAACTCAGCTTGCTGGATGGACACTTTACATCATCTCCTCCTTGTAATAATTAACCGAAAAACCAAAGTGGTGTGTGAGGTTCCGATTTCCACAGCAACACTGATGATGTCAGAAATCCAGTTTCTGTCCAAACTGTGTTTAAACTGAGGACTTTAAATGTGTCATTATTATCAAATTGTCAACTACTTTTAATCACTTTTGTGACATGAAGAAATCCTCATATTTGAAAAGTCACAACATTCAAAAACCTGTAATGACAGTAAAACTGTTTCAGCTGTATCATGTCTCTCAGACATATTTTGACTTAAAGGAGTTTTATTTGGCAGAAAACATTTTTTACCTTTTTGTTTTTAAATATTACCAGGATTTTATGTTGAACATCCTCAAAGTACCAGAATTCCATGTCTTTCCATGGAGGAACAATGCTGCTGTAAGCAAACTTTAGGCCTCAAACAGCTCATTTTAGACTGCTGTGACTTATGTCACAGTGTTTATATTTGAGCTCCTGCTTGCTCCATGAGACACGCCCACTGAGTCCGCCTATACACTGTGTGATGCGCCGATATGGGAACACAGAATGGAGGAGCCTCCTATGTACTTTCTGATTTAGAACCACCGCACCCACAGACAGGAGAAGCATCCACCCTCTCACATGACGAGTAACTGCACGTGCTTTTCATCGTCTTTGTGATACAGTTATTATTTTATGATGTCTCACCTCTGTCCCTGAAAGAAACATTTTGGAAAAAGTTCAAACACAAGGTCAAGGCAGGTCTGAGAGCACGCTCTGCTGTATCCAGCACACTATGTGATCGCCCTGGGTCCTGACTGGTCACCACCCAGGCAGATCACTGGTTAACACAAATGTACTCAACGATACTTGAGAGACCTGCCACCAAAGACATCCAGTCATCACCTGAGGTCATCAGAGTTCTAGTCTCAGAAACAGACAGTAAGCCTAAAGACTTGTGCTGCTTGACTCGGTACACGTCAGTAAAGGCTGTTACAACTCATACCAGTTTTGAACTTGTTCAAAAATGTCTCAGAACTCGATCCAACTCATGTTTGGCTCAAGGAGGCTCGGCGCAGCTCCACACCCAATTTTCACAACCAACACAGAAGGAGTTACTCTGAGATATCAAAAGTTAAGTATTTATCTTGGAATGTAGAAGTTTGTCTGGAGTTAAGCCAAGAATGTGGCGTCCCAAGTCCAGCAGGAGTCAACTGGGGAAGCTGGGAGTTTGGCTGAACTTCAGGGACTTCGCCCAACTTTTGCTGAGTGGTGTGCCTTTTCGGGACAACTGGGTGCCGAACACATCCAAACAGACATCTCTTGAGGAAATCAGCGGAAATGCACCAAGTTGTAACTCGCCCCGTAATGCAGCTCAGTCAAGTGTATGAATGTGGAGTCCTTTCCCCCCGAAAATGAAGGATACAACGGCTGTATCACAAAAAAATAAAATATAATAAAATAATCCTCCCAAAGACAAAATGGTTGGTAAACAAAAACAACAAAATGGCAACTTTGGGCTCCATATGTACAATGATAACTAATGATTGTAAGTATAAAGAAGTATTGAAAAATAAACAGGTTACACCCACTATGCTAGCTTGTACAGCTAGCAAGGTTGCTAGGCAACAGAAGGTGAAGCTGGGATGAGATAACGACACAATCTCAAAATGCACCGCAGGCTGAACAATCTCTTTTCAGGATGGTTGCTTCGGCCTCCACAGTCTCGGAAAGGCCAGAACTTCATAGAATACAGCCTTTGAAGGATGCGACCCCTGAACTGAGACACGGCCCAACTTATATTATCTTAGCGTGTTTCTACTCTACGTTTTGTACAATAATTGCACAAAGTTTGACTGTTGCTCGTCATGTAACTGTACCAACTATAACCAATTCCACATATTTGGGCTTTAAAAATCAACAGCACCAAAAACGTTTAAAAAGCTAATGTCACAACTTTGACATGTCTTTAAGGCCCCTGGTGACCTACTTATAGGTGTAGAATATGACCCCTTTAAAGCACAAAGTGAATCCTCGTGCACACATGCAGTGAAGAGTTGTGTTCGTGTTTTTGATCTTTATTGTAGAAACAAACAAATAAACTCAGCATCAGATCTGATTGAAGTACACAGACCCGGTGAGTCCCGGCACGCCGTACCTTGTCTCCCCCGGTGCTCACGGTACCATCTGGCACCGGGCAGAACGGCTCCTCGGCGGACAGCGGGTGGACGATCTCCGCGATGGGCTTCTGCCCGGAGCTGGCCAGACTCATCCTGCGGCAGACGTAGCGACGTGTCCGGGTACCACGCTGTCAGGGTGCCCGGCAAGCGGAGACGATCCGGATCGTGAGGACAATCTGAGTTTTTAATTGTCGTTTTTTGGAGTCTCCTCAGTTGAGACGATACACCCGCTGGCTGTCAGCTGACTCACACTGCGCAACTCCGGAACTTAAACGGCAACAACCCGGAAGTAAACACACGCATCACGTGACCGCACAGAACGAAAGAGAGGACAAAGATCGTCTAATGAGAAGCTGCGTGCATTACCTGATCACTCCGTCACAATAACAGAAACATTGACACGAAACACACCAAAATAAAACACTGAAATTACATAAATATATTAATAAATACGTGTAGATATGCAGACACAGCTCAAATAATAATGTATGGAAATGTAGAAATAAACACCTTAATGTGATTATGCACCTTTTCATGACTAAAATGTCTGTATTTATTTACATATTTTACATTTATGGATTGTTTTATTCATTATTTTTATTCATTCTTCATTCTCCAAATGCAGCGTGCTTGACAAAAAAGCTATTACATCATAATAGCTTAGTAGTACATTTTTAACAAATTATTTTAATACATTTTAAAAATTTGATCATACAAAAACTAAAGAATGACTAGGATTTAATTATGACGGCTAATTATTCATTCATTCATTCATTCATTCATTCATTCATTCATTCATTCATTGATGTATATGATACTGCTAAATTGACCCATTTTTAATAGCAGTTTATCATTCTCAAATCTCACAAATCAAATGTAGCTCCTTCTAATTTTGAGTCTTACAATTATAACAACAGTCTAACAATATGAAGGAACTTTTTTGTAAAGAGATCCAGAAATGGGATTCCATCCAGAAAAGAGCAGAAGAGGTTTGTGGACATTTTTGCAAACTTGGAGTTATGGATGTGACATTTACTACAGAAATTCAGTGTCAGAATTGGACAGTTCAAAATACCATGTTTACATCATTTTGTAATTTTGCTTGGTTTGTCTTTTTTGCGCACAAAGAAAGAAACAACTAAATTACACGGATGGAATGTTTATGTTTTGAGTTGTTTGTTTGTTTGTTTTTTAGTCATATTTGCATTTTGAAGAAGTCTGCTTTTATATTACGAAATTTAAGCTACAGAAAAGCATAAGTTATTAGACGTCATTTCCTTTTTTAATTTCATTTCATGACCAATAGGTGGCGGTAATGCGCCTTGACGTTCGCTTCTGTTTTTTTGTTTTGTTTTGTTTTTTTGCAGCAGAGTGAGATCTCTTTACTTTCCTCTTTATATATATATATCGGTAGAACCGAGCGCACAACGAGGAGGTTGGATGTAGTTGAGGTTGAGCACGAGTTTTATTACGTTAAACGTTTAACAGCTGTCACAATCTGTGTGTAATTACCCACTTCAGGGGTGAACGCGCTTTGCTGCCTGCACTCACATGGCTACAAATCCTCCAGGACCTGGTAATTATCTTCCGTTTGAATCGTTTCTCCTTCTGACCGCCTTTGTGACGTCAGGGCCGTCGCTAAAAAAAAAAAAAAAATCTGGTTTTTGATCCGTTACAGGTCTTTAAATCTCTTACCCGCGTGTTAAAATCGTCTGTTTTACATTCACTACAACATCGTCCAGTCAACACAGAATCTAATACTTTGTGATGTCATAATCAGCCAGGCAGCTCAAAGTCAGGCTCCTGCCAGTTACCTGCCTGTAGCTACAGCGAAGGGGATAACTGAAAAATACTTCAAATAGTGATGCAAGCACCAAATTTGGCACAAATACACCGTAGACATTACTCTTTTGGAAAGGCAGACTAGACAGCTTGGTTAGAGTCAAGTGGTTAAAGCGTTTGGTTAGTAGAGAAGCTTGAATCTTCGACTGGACTGGGTTGCTTGACGCGAGGACGTTTCGCTTCAAATCGCAGAAGCTTCCTCAGTTAAAATTCTTGCTCTGGTGGTCTGACTTCTGTCGTGACTCTTGTAGAGAAGAATAATCAAGAAGTCACAAAAGCTGGAGTTTTAAACCTAACCAGACCCCTCCTACCGAGAGGCAGACTGCTATAGGCTGGTGACTAAACAATAGCTCTAATTAGCACCTATTGTGCTCTAGTTAACACCCTCCTAATGACAGGGCAGCTGTCCCTCTCCTGATGGCTCCCTTCACGACTCTGCTGATGACGTGAATGACTCATTACCATGAACAAAAGACTGAAACTCCTTTGACCTGAGTACCACATTGTAAACAGGGGATAAAGCGTGTCTCAGACCCCCTCCCCGGTTAAGGCTAGGTTTCAAACGTTTCACAAAGAATGCCTCCTTGACCCCTCTCTCAAACCATTTCTTCTCTCTGGCTAATATTTTAACTTCCTTGTCCTCAAACGTGTGGTTAGTGTCTTTAAGGTGGAGATGAACTGCAGACTGAGGTCCACTGGCGCCCTCTCTGCGGTGCTGGTATAGCCTTTTGTGTAAAGGTTGCTTAGTCTCACCTATGTAGTGTTCGTTACAGTTTTCCTGACATCTGATAGAATACACTACATTGCTCTGTTTGTAACTAGGGGTCCTGTCCTTAGGGTGAACTAATTTCTGTCTCAAGGTGTTAACCGGTTTAAAGTAAACTGAGATTTTGTGCCTCTGTAGTTTTTCCCCTACTCCTGCTAAATAAGGGAGAGACACTCCTCTTCTTCTTGTCTCCGTCTCCTGTCTATCTGGTCTCTTTGTTCTCTGGGACTTCTGCATTTTGTCCAGGGACCATCGTGGGTACCCACATACTGTGAAGGCTTTCCGGACAAGTTGTTGTTCTCTAGCCCTTCCCTCTGCAGTTGTGGGCACCTGTAGGGCTCTGTGTTGAAGCGTCCTGATCACCCCGAGCTTGTGTTCAAGGGGGTGGTTTGAGCCAAAGAGCAGATATTGGTCAGTGTGAGTTGATTTTCTGTAAACCCCTGTCTGGAGCTGCCTGTTCTCTCCAATCATAACATCACAGTCCAAGAAGGCTAAATGGTTGTTTCTGGCATCCTCACGTGTGAACTTGATATTGGCGTCCACCGAGTTGATGTGTTCTGTAAAGTCCTCAACTTCCTGTTGCTTGATTTTAACCCATTTGTCATCAACATATCTGAACCAGTGACTGGGAGAGATGCCCGTGAAAGACGTCAAGGCTGTCTTCTCCACTCGCTCCATGTACAGATTGGCCACAGTGGGGGATACCGGAGACCCCATTGCACAGCCATGAATCTGCCTGTAGTAATTCCCCCTAAACAGGAAATACGTGGTGTTAAGACAGATCTCCAAGAGCTGGCAGATGTGGTCTGGTGTGAGTTTGGTCCTTTCAAGTAGAGACACATCCTCCATCAGTCTCTGCCTCACAGCTGAGACAGCCTCAGCGGTGGGGATGCAGGTGAACAACGAAGTCACATCAAAAGACACAATTGTTTCATCTTCCTCCAGCTGCAGGTCCTTGATCTTGTTCACAAAATCTTGTGTGTTCTCCACATGGTGTTCTGAGTTACCCACTAGAGGAGCCAAAATCCACTTGAGGTGCTTGGCCACATTGTAGGTGATGGAATCTGTGCTACATACAATAGGCCTGAGTGGCACGTCCTGTTTGTGGATTTTGGGCAGTCCATAGATGCACGGAGTGGTGTCCCCAGGGTACAGTCTGTAGTATGTCTGCCTGTCGATGAGTCCCTCTTTCTCCAGGTTTTGGAGGTAGCTAATGATTTTCTTCTTATAGCTGCTCGTGGGGTCTCTCTTCAGACGTTCGTATGTGTTGGAGTCACTGAGCAAGTTGTTGATCTTGGCCTCATAGTCAGATGTGTTCAGGACCACCGTGCATCTGCCTTTATCCACTGGCAGGATAAGGATGCTTTGGTCCTTTTGCAGTGCTGACAAAGCTTTCCGTTCTTCTCCTGTGATGTTGGACGGAGGAGGCTTAGCACTGTTCAGCACTGCTGTGACTCTTAGTCGGAGGTGAACTAGAGCACAATAGGTGCTAATTAGAGCTGTTGTTTAGTCACCAGCCTATAGCAATCTGCCTCTCGGTAGGAGGGGTCTGGTTAGGTTTAAAACTCCAGCTTTTGTGACTTCTTGATTATTCTTCTCTACAAGAGTCAAGACAGAAGTCAGACCACCAGAGCAAGAATTTTAGCTGAGGAAGCTTCTGCGATTTGAAGTGAAACGTCCTCGCGTCAAGCAACCCAGTCCAGTTGAAGATTCAAGCTTTTCTACTATGGAAACCACCTGGACAACTGAGAGCCTACACAGAAACATTAAAGCGTTTGGCTTGAGACTAGAGGTGGGCGATACCGGGAATTTTGGTATTGATCCGATACCAAGTAAATACAGGTCCAGTATCGCTGATATTGATACTGATACCAATACCTTTTCATATTTAAGCTTCATAGATCCAAAGGATCCAAAAGACCTAGGATAGAATTTCACCAAACATTGTACGTGACAACAAAATACTTTATTATCACAATCAACATTTTTGTTTAAAAAATATCACTCAACACAACTTAAAACAAAATCTCCTGAGGTAGAGGGCTGACAAACCACAATACAAGGATGCGCTGCTCCGTGCTGTGTGACACAACGCAGCACTGCTCTTACAGACAGAGAGTAGACTTTGATGATTCTGCGTGCGCAGTAGTCAGTGCGTGCGGGAGAAAAAAAAAGCTTGAGTATCGATCTTTTTACATGAGGATCGTTCAGTATCAGTACCAGCGTGATCGATCGATCCGCCCGCCTCTACTTGAGACCAGAGGATTCTCGGTTCAAATCCCAGCCTGACCGGAAAATCACTAACTGCCCTTGGGTAAGGCCCATAATCCCTCCAGGTGTGTAGTCAGTACCTTGTATGGCAGCACCCTCACATCATGGTGAATTGTGAGGAATTATTGTAAAGCGCTTTGAGCATCTGATGCAGATGGAAAAGCGCTATATAAATGCAGTCCATTCACCATTTAACTCCTCATGGATGGATAGCCTGCAAGAGGACATGTCCACGTCCACTCCTGGACGGATCACGCTGCAGCTCTGCAGCTTTTTTACCTCCAAGTTCTCTCATGATTGTGGCACATTAAATAAATTCCATTAACTCCTGCTCATGGACCGATCGCCAGCAAAAGGGCATGTCCATGTCCAGTATAACTCTTCACGGATGGATGCGCGATTGCTGGCTACAGCTCCATGGTGCTTTCACCTTCTTAAGTTCTCTCATGATTGTGGCAGGTTAAATAAAGTTGATTAACTCCTGAAAATAATGTATTATGACATTTTTCAATGTATCAAATCCATACAGGCAGTCTGTAGCGTTACGGAGCCAAGCTTCTCCCCCCTGCACGCAAGGTTTCTCTCTACACAAGCCCAGTGTGAAAGGGGTTTAAGGAGTATTTGTGCTAAATTTGGTGCTTGCATCACCATTTGAAGAATGTAAATATTCTCTTATCTGCTGCAGTAGGCAGCACGGTGGCTTAGTGGTTAGCACGGTTGCCTCACAGCAAGAAGGTCATGGGTTTGATTCCCACCTGTGGCCTTTCTGTGTGGAGTTTGGATGTTCTCCCCGTGTTTGCGTGGGTTTCCTCCGGGTGCTCCGGCTTCCTCCCACATTTAAAGACATGCAGGTTAACGTGGATTGGAAACTTTGTGATTGTTCAGGTCTCTCGTGCAAAACAGGTCTCGATCTCAGTGGAACTAACATGGTTAAATAAAATGAAATTAACTATTATCAATATCTTTCTGCACTGCTCATCTTCATGATGTCCTCCTCCTTTTCTATTCTTTTCCCATCCAGTTTTCCCAAATAAGGCCCGGGTGGCAATCCTGGCCGAGCTGGACAAGGAGCGCAGACGTCTAATGCAGAATCACTCCGTCAACAATCCTGGAGCCAGGTAAAGATTTCACACCAGCATCGTCCCCTTTTTAACCTCATTTAATTTCTTTAATCTTCCCGTTTTTGTCCTTGTCTGCTCCCTCAGCGTTTCGCTGTCTAGACCGAGTGTGAAGGAGTTCAGGGACAACGCGGAGCAGCAGCACATCGCTGCACAGCAGAAAGCCGCGCTGCAGGTGATGCACACAAACAGATGGGATACAGTTGGGTCCATAAGTATTTGAAGAGCAAAACACAATTTGTGCCATTTTCCGTCTGTACACCAACAGGTGTACAGACTGGACAAGTGAGACATCACTATGCATGAGTCTGCTCGCCAGTTTGACTTTCAGCTTGAATTCAAGGGGTTGAACAACAATATGACTTTCACCATTTAGAAGTTACAGTAATTTTTTTGCACACTACCTCAATTTCCATGGGCTGTGAGTAATTGGACTAACTAAATACAAATAAGACATATCAGTAATTAGGTTCATCACTTTTACAGCCAGTTTTCTTTAGACAAGTCAGGGGATGGATACATGAACATTTCCAAATCACTGACTATGTCTTGGACTTCATTTACACCGATCTTTAAGAAATACAAACAGTATGACACTACGGTAAATCTGTCTAGAAGAGGTAGTTCTCAAAAACTGAGTGGCCACGCAAGAAGGAGCCTTGTGAGGGAAGCCACCAAGACACCCTTAACAGCTCCGCAGGGGTTACAGGCTTCTGTGGCTGTGATTGGAGAAACTCCATAGTGCAAGATTTGTGTTTCATCACCAGATGTATAGCGTCATCATGGAACAGAGAAGGAAGCACATCTGAAGTGTTTGGTTTTACTTCAGTTGTGGTGTTTACGGAGGCAAAATAACAAAAATCATCTCTGTCTACATACTTACCAACAAAAAAACACACACAAGGTGCTGCTTCACCTTAAAACTACCTAAACCTTTGCCAAGTGTGCACTTGCTCCCACGTGGGTGGGTCTTGTCCTGCTGTGTGGCTCAGTGGAGCTATGTGATTGTCTGTGAAAAATGGTGGCATTGACGTGGTAAGCGGGTGATGCGATCGGGTTGTTATGATCAAGCAGTATCTGTCATATCAAAACTTTGTACTGAATGTGTTTGTGTTAGCGCAATAAGCAATTATAGAAGATTTCATGGCGCCGAGGTTTGTCCCAGACAGATATGAAGCGCTTGGTTTTATCAGTTTGGACTGTATGCAAATGGTGATATTTGGACATGCGTCATGGCTGCATGTAAAGCAGTCAGGTCAAATCCAGCTTGTAACATTAAGTGGTCTGAGGACATCTGGACATGCGTCATGGAACATTCCAAGTGTAGTCCATGTGTATTTTCCAGAAAACTTACAAAATCCACTTCATATTTAAACCTAGTCATTCATTCGTTTTCTATACCCACTTACTCCAGTTAAGGCTCACGTTGCCTATCACAGCAGTCACATGGTGAGAGTCAGGGTTCACCCTGGTCAAGATGCCGGTCTGTTGCAGAAAACTAGCCAATATAAAGTATATTTATTCCTGTTCTGTATCACAAAGTCACAGCCAGTTTTCTTGCTGGTGTAGTATTTATTTTGGGGGCTTCCATACCTCAGTGAGGTGTTACAGGAAAACATTTTCACATGTGATGGGTTCAAACTTGATCTTAGGCCGCATGTCTGTGTGTAAAACATTACTCTCTCCACTGACTCATTTTGGAAAACCAAGTAGAATCCAGGTAAATAACTGACGCTCACACATAGTGTCGTCTCACCTGTCCAGCAGATATTCAGCAAATCCTTCAAGGACATATGTCCAGATGTTATCACGAGTTCTTATCTGTGGAGTCGTTGGCTGTCTGCGTTTGCTAACTGTCCGTCGTTTTCTTTGTGCTCCAGTTTAAAGTTTGTATTTTTTTCATCACTTTCACAATCGTTTGAAGGTCGACTGAGTTTCTTTGGTTCCGTGATGCTGATCAAGTTTTAAAGTTTGAGGGTTCAGAAGAGCCTTCCATGTGATGTGTAACCCACTTGGGTTAAAATCCTGAATTTTCCCAGACAAGGCTGATTTTTATTATATTGATGATATGAGATTGTGAATTATTTATTTAATAAAAATTATTGTGGTGCCAAAGAAAATAATTTTCATGACTTAAAATGATTAAAAAAAAAAAAAAAATCAAAGGGGACTACACCTTTTAAAATGATCCTTTAGACCCGTGTTTCCTAATTCTAGTCCTCAAGATCCAAAGTACAGATGAGCTCAGTCAGACATGTTCAGCTGATTTGTTGTATGCAAGACTTTGGGGACCCAAGGACCAGGAGTGGAACACAGCTCTGTGTGTATTGTAGCGTATTCACGCTACAACTCGTCATTACATTAACACAAACGTGTGTTTTCTCTCATAGCATGCACACACACACTCAACGGGCTTCTTCGTGACCCAAGACTCCTCGTTTGGGAACCTCATCCTGCCTGTGCTGCCACGCCTGGAACCGGATTCTTGACCTTGTCACCTAACACCCCCCCCCCCCCCCCCCCATGTGAGACAAACACAATGATTCAAAACAAGCTATGAACACGTTGTATTCAAACATATTTCCTCTAAAAAATTAACAAATTGATTAACTGATTAATTGATTTGATTCATTGATTAACAAATATCATGGACACTTTTTACCATGTTCTAAATTATTTCAGAGGTTTTTTTACAGCAGAACTCAGAAATGAACTGGAACACATTGATTTTTGATTTTTTTTTTTTTAAGGTTAAAGCTCAAATAGAGGCAGTTATTGCTAAACATTTTGAGATTTCGCCCAAGTTACAGTGCTGTGTAAAAGTTTTGGGCATCCCAGAGTTATAATAAACGTAGTGTTTCTTGCCCCCCCCCCCCTACCTTTTTATTGGCATATCAACACAAAATTTGTTTCAGCAAAAGTAAATATATGAGCTAAAATATTTTTTTATTCCTATTCAATTTAATTAGCTTATAATGCGCCAAATCACAGCAAAAGCCGTCTCAAGGCGCCTTACATAAAAAAATTCAACATAAAATTTAAATAGATAATTAAAAATGAATAAAAAAAATTCAAATACACAAATAAAAACAGAAGTAAAAGAGTAAAACAGATAAAAAATAAAACCTATTCATAAGAAAGAGAATAAAAATAGGTTTTCAGTCTTGACTTAAAAATGTCCACGGACTCCGACTGCTTCACGGTCGCAGGAAGACTGTTCCACAGGGTGGGTGCACGATACGAAAACGCTGTTTGACCTGCTGACTTCTTCTTCACCCTGGGAACACAGAGAAGTCCCGCATCCTGCGAACACAAAGCCTAGGCTGGCACATAAAGTTCCACCAGATCAGCCAGATAAGATGGCACCAGTCCATGAACAACCTTATAACTCAATAACAAAACCTTAAAATCTGCTCTCACAGAGACAGGGAGCCAGTGCAAAGATGCCAAAATGGGTGTGATATGTTCAGACCTTCTGCTACGTGTCAGAAGTCTGGCGGCAGCGTTCTGAACCAGCTGAAGACCACTGATGCTGGACTGTGGTAACCCTGAAAATAGAACATTACAATAATCTAGAAGAAACAAAAGCATGAATCAGGGTCTTAGCATCAGCTATAGACAGGATCGGGCGGATCCTCGCTATAAACAAAAAGTTGCTCAACAGATGACCACAGTGAATCCGGTGCAGCTCCACGTTGGGATTTTATGCTGGGCGCCCTTCCTGATGGAACACCAGTTTTACAGCTCCTGGTGTTCCTAAGCAGTCTCCAAGCCAAGACAGGACCTATCAAAGAAGCTTACACAGTGTCATTGTCTTAAAAGACAATAAGATCAAGTTTCAGTCAAACCTTGAACACTGACAGCTGCTAATATATCTATTTTATCAAAGGTGGTGACGGATCAATACATACAGTCGCGGTGTTGACTGGAGGGGAGCAGTTAGAGATAAAACTAAGAATCTAAGAATCAGTACATGTCTCATCAGCAGAAGATGCTGGCTGCCAGTTTTACCAAATGAGGCCACGTTTTCTTGAGACAAAAACCAGAAACGGGTCAACATTGTCCAAACTGTAGATGGACCATTGGGGCAGCTCAGTCTTCCAAAAACCTATTAAAAAAATCTCTGTAAATCTCCACTGGGATTGACAGAAAACACCATTTAAGTCTGTTGGCTTGATTGTTTCGGTAAATTAGAAGCTATTCAGTGACGTGTCTTTTGGGTGTCTGATGTTGTATATGAAAATAAAAATGACCAGCTGTGTTATAGATCTAGTCATATTTGTATTAGGATAAGTAGAATATTGGCAGTTCTGTTGTCAAAATTGAAAGTTAAAGGGTTTCTAATTTATGTTGATGTTGATTGATGCATATTTTGTGTCTGATTGGTCAGAGTAGGGATAGGACAAAAAAACAGCTGATACTGATACTATGGCTGTCAGGAGATAATAAATTACAATAATCAGTTGGTGGTTCTTAGAGGGTCTTAGTGAAACCCAATCCTAATTAAATTTGAACTCATCTGATATAAAGACATTTGAGACGTCCAGGTCAAATTTGGTGAAAATCCAATAAATGTTGTTCAAGTTATTGGCAGAATAAAGTATGGCCGACACAGGCGGAGTGCCCCACAGCCTACACTGTCACAGCTGCATTTTACCTTTGTATGTGAGCATAAAATGCAAAATACAATAACTACAATGTGCAGTACTGTTTGGGGGGGAAAATGCAGCTTTGAGTCCATTTACAGCTGTACTTCAGGTGCCAAATTAATACTCATATTTTCTTCTCAGTAACTGATGAAGAATTTGCAGTTACCTGAGCTGAGTTAAGCACTTGGAGGTTTGACTGCTAATGTTTTATATAACAAAAAAGTGAATCTGTTCTTTAATTTCAGTTCATTTATAACAGCTGCAGTTCATGGAGGAGACACTAGGCTGTGAGATAGCCTACCATGCAACCCCCCCCCCCCCCCCCCAAGAACAAAATGCCACTTGATTTTTTTCATAATGTCCTGTGAAAGTCCTTATTGATGCTAGACTGGGAGCTGAGATAGCCATGCACCCCCACAACAAAATACCACTTCATTAATTTCAACCTCTATAATGTCCTTAGTGGAAATTTGAGTGGTAACAGGAAAATAACTCATTCCCGATGTACCTTTTGGCGCAATATTCACCTAAAGGTTAAAAGCTAGTCGAGTGCTGTACGTGGGCCGAATTTTTGCACTTTTTCACCTTTAAATACCTATAATATCTAACATATCCATCTATATATTTCTAAAAAGCCCATTTTCTCTACTTTAATATGATACCCATCTCATTTCTGTAACATAAAATGGCACTTCTCTATATGGCTTACAGTACAACCCTTACTGGACCAAAAAATGTCCACAAATTTTAGGAAAAGTTTTTTGTAATAAAAACTGAAGTATCAGAGTCTAGATTAAGCACTAATATTACAACTACAAAGCATTAGCTTTCATTTGAGACCAAAACTATGGTGAAAGGTGAAGTATTGACTGAATGACGAACTACTAACTTGGATGCTATTTGCCTTGTGTTGAACACGTTCACGACACGTCATATACAGTGAAATTTACTAAGAAAATGCATTTACTTTCTCTGTGATATGTCCAAAGCTATAAAGTTTTGTAATGTTTTACTCAGAGACAATTCTAGAATGATGATTCATATGTCACATTGACCACTGGTGGCCATCTTGAATATTTTAGATTTTTAACATTTTCAAGTCAAATGTTATTGCGTCATATTTCATTGTGTCTTAGAATTAAATCTTCTGTTATACACAATGTTCAAATTGTTTCAGACAACTTGAGCAGTTAAAGAAATGTGCAAATCTTATCATATCTGAGTCTTATGGGTTTAACATGTTCATTCATAGTCAGTAGGTTTTCTGGTTGACTTTCTCCTTCGTACCACAGTGGATTGAGACCGTCATCTGCCATCACCCATCCATAACCCTGAGCTGGAGGTGGAACAGTGGGATTTGCAATGTCTGCACTCTTCCACACAGCCACCTGATAGTTAGCTCTTCATATCATGTACACCTTCTTGCCTTGATCTGAGCTGTTAAGACCAATGACTATGCCCTCTACATCCAAACTATGCAACAGATGTCCCATATTCTTCAGCTTCGACGGAACTATGGACATTACATGAAAATTCAGTAAGGTATATCTTATATATTATATTCCAATTCTAAGGTGGAACTATGCCAGTATACTAAGGTATATCTAAAAAGGAAGAGTAAAGTAGAAAAGAGTAGAGTAGAGCCACTTAGGTGCCTGGTCTTGAGAACCAGGGATGGTAGGTTGAAAAGCTTTTTTATCCCATGGGCACTCCCTACCCACCCAAGCGGCTCAAGAAAAAAGTATATATAATAATAAATAATAAGACATAAAGATGAGACATCATATATATAACTATATTTAAATATTAAGGGTAATAAACAACATATACAATAAATATGGTACTATATAATACACCGGAGTAGGTATTAAAACCTAAATATTAATACAGAAGATATGGTCATGATATTTTATTATAGAAGCAGAAGCTATGATGTAATGTGTATTGTTAGCTATCTAAAGTAACTGCTAGCATACTATAGGAAAATAAAAAGCATAATCTATATGCTATCAAATGGAAACCATGACATACTTCTCAGCCTTCCTTGCAAACATAGACAGCTCACATGCAGGAGCAAGTGACTTCATCAAATGGTACATTCAGTTTGGCAAGGTCCTTCATCCCAGGAAACCAGTGCACTACTGACAAGACAATGGAGGAAACCTTCATGAAGCATGCCAAATCACGTGGTGCTGGTGAAGGTCTGACTGGCATTCTCACCATTTGCAATGCCTACCAGTGCTGGGTAAGAACCACCCACCTTCGCTCACTCTGTCAGTGCAACTCTTATCATGGCAGATATGGGGAATGAAGAAAATGATGGAAATCACCATTGTGATCTACGACCTTCAGAGATCCAAAGATCTGACAGGGAAGTGAGACAGACCAAAGAGCCCATCAGAACCTTTCTGAATCCATTTGCTTCAGAGGTTCAAAATGAACTCATCATCCTATCTTCTGGAGCTGCAGCACCGAGAAACAAAGCTACAGATGTCTTGCAAGTCGACCCCAAAGGCACTCGTGCTCATGACGAGTTTGTGGAATCAAGATTGAAACCTGGGGAGAATTTCTTCACACCAGTCAGGTGGATGAACTTGAAAACCTTGGCTGACACCAGAAAAGTTGCAAAGAGTACAGCTGTGAAGAATCAAGTCAAGTACAAGGAACAATAGCATTTAAACTGCTTGTGCAGACACAGATTGATGGACTTCAGTTGAACATGAAGGAACTTAATGGTGTATCCCCTACAGTGCCATTCAGCATTGCTACAGGTAATATTGTTTTGTTAGTATTATGTGTTTTGAATATTTTAAGTGCAATGCACGTTTTTCAATAGTTGAATGTCGATGTTCTCTTTGAATTTTCAGCTGATGATTACCTGGTGAAAACAGACAATGCAAAAGCCTTCCAGCACATGGTGAAGGATCTGATGTCGACATCCTGCCTCCACTAGAAACCCTGACTGTGTATGATGGCAATGCTTATTTTCACAACATGACGGTATGTCGGCCTTAAGAATATAATATGAGACTGTCACTGCAACACAGCTTCAATAAATATTGCACTGAAAAATGTGAAAATCTATCATTCTCGCTACTCTGCTTTCTTTCAGAACATTCCATCAACATTTGCAGAAATCGGCTCAAAGCTATTTGACAGCTTGACGTCATCTGGGGATGTCCTTTTTAGCACTTACCAGTACAAAGCTGATTCAATCAAATCCTTGGAAAGGACTCGTCATGGTTGTGGTGAGAAACTTATCATTGGTAGTGGAGCAACAAAATGCCCAGCTGACTGGAAGCTCTTCCTTGCCAATGATGACAAGGTTCAGTTCAACAGGCTTCTCCTAACACTGTGGAGTAGTCCAGAGTATGCCGCAAAACTGTAAGGTCGCAAAGTAATCTTGATCTGAGAACAAAGCACACCTCCTCACATCAGAAGATGGCATGGCAACCAAAACAGAGGAAATTCCATGACTCGCGTCATCACAGGAAGAGACAGACACAAGGGTGGTCCTCTACACTGACTTTGCTGTAAGAAAGGGCTACACCAGCATCAGGATCAAGACTCCTGACTCAGACATATTCTTCATCCTGCTACACTTTGCCAACACAATGGATATAACCATTCTTTTTGTTACAAAGACACAGAAGAGGTCCAGACTGATCAATGTCACAGAAATTGCAGCAAATCTTGGCCAAGAAAAGTGTAGTGCACTCCTAGGTCTCCATGGCTTCACTGGAAGTGGCACGACAAGTGCAATCCGCGGAAAAGGCAAACTTGTACCACTGCAGAAAATGCTGCAAATGCCACAGTTTGTAACAATGCTTGCCGAACTTGGTGCTGGAATGTCTCAGAAGACCTCATGAAAGACTTGGAAGCATTCACGTGTGTTATGTATGGTGACACAGTAGCTGAAAAAGTCAGTGACCTCAGGTTTAACCGCATCAACAAGTTGTGCATCAAGCAGTGAAAGTCAGTCCCTTGCAATATATGTCTGCTCTGCCTCCTTGTCATAAGACCCTAACGCAGCACATACGAAGAGCTAATTATCAGGTGGCTGTGTGGAAGAGTGCAGACATTGCAAATCCCACGGTTCCATCGCCAGCTCAGGGTTATGGATGGGTGATGGCAGATGACGGTCTCCATCCACTGTGGTACGAAGGAGAAAGCCAACCAGAAAACCTACAGGACATTTGTAGCCAGCAAGAAGACAACAAGGCATCTCACTATGACAGTGACACAGAAAGTGAAAGCGATGATTCCGAGGATGGTGATGTCACAGACAGTGACACTGACTATGAATGAACATGTCAAACCCATAAGACTCAGATATAAGATTTCGACATTTCTTTCAACTAGATTTAACTGCTCAAGGTGTCTGAAACAATTTGAACATCGTATCTCATAGTTATATATGTTGAATGGAATGGGTATAACAGAAGATTTAATTCTAAGACACAATGAAATATGACGCAATAACATTTGACTTGAAAATGTTGAAAATATAAAATATTCAAGATGGCCACCAGTGGTCAATGTGACATGAATCATCATTCTAGAATTGTCTATGAGTAAAACATTGCAAAACTTTATAGCTTTGGACATATCACAGAGAAAGTAAATGCATTTTCTTAGTAAATTTCACTGTATATGATATGTGCCGTGAACGTGTTCAACACAAGGCAAATAGCATCCAAGTCCGTCATTCAGTCAAGACTTCACCTTTCACCATAGTTTTGGTCTCAAATCAAAGCTAGTGATTTGTAGTTGTAATATTAGTGCTTAGTCTAGGCTCTGATACTTCAGTTTTTATTACAAAAAACTATTCATAAAATTTTTGGACATTTTTTGGTCCAGTAAGGGTTGTACTGTAAGCCATATAGAGAAGTGCCATTTTATGTTACAGAAATGAGATGGGTATCATATTAAAGTAGAGAAAATGGGCTTTTTAGAAATATATAGATGGATATGTTAGATATTATAGGTATTTAAAGGTGAAAAAGTGCAAACTTCGGCCCACGTACAGCACTCGACTAGCTTTTAACCTTTAGGGGAATATTGCGCCAAAAGGTACATCGGGAATGAGTTATTTTCCTGTTACCACTCAAATTTCCACTAAGGACATTATAGAGGTTGAAAAAAAATCAAGTGGCATTTTGTTGGGGTGCTGGGGGGGGGTGCAGCTGTTATCTCAGCTCCCGGTCTAGCATCAATAAGGACTTTAACAGGTATAACAACATTAAAAAAATGTTCTTTCAAATGTATTGGAAATGGTTCGGTTTCAAAATAACCAGTTATAGTAGCGTTTATGAAATGAATGAAACTTTTTTCCATTTATTCCTGTCACTGGGCTGGTAGCTTAGTATGCCATGGTCGGCCAATCAAGAGCTGAGAAACCCAGACTTAGCCAATCAGAAGTGATCAGAGGAGGGTTCTTTGAGAAATGACCGTCGCTGTTCTGTTTGAAAGTTGTTTTTCCACATCATACAACGCGCCCCATTAATGTCGCCTTCAACCGGTCTCAAACGTGGTAAAATGAAAGTTAACCGGTCATTTTCATAACAGTTTGATAAGTGGAACATCTAACCCCGATGACCCGGTTGGTCAGCCCCGAAGGCGGTGCCGTCAGTCAGTTCTGCCTTCTTACCGTGTTGCCAGATATCAAGCCAAAAAACAGCACGTACCACTGAAATCGAGCCGAAAACAAACCAGTTGGCTCTTCAAAAGCAGTTCAAAACAGGCAACTACCGTAACCAAACACAACACAAACAATAACAATAAAAATAATAAATATAGGTTTCATCGATCATTAGCAACTTCAGAAATACACATGAATCCATCAAAAGCCCAGATATCCCACTTTACAGCAGCATTTAAGTGCAGCACACATTTATTGAGGTATGTGGAACTGAACAGTGTGAAAAGGGTATTTAAACATCAAGCAACCTGACACATGCATGAATAATAATCTGTAATTAACTGCAAAACGATGCCACAATTATTTTTTTTTTAAGAACCTATTTAAAAGTGAAAAAGAAACAAATTTGTGAAGGTGAAGTTAAAAATCTGTACGTAATATTATTATTTGTTCAGGTGTTGATATTTCAGATTTATTTTCAATCAGCTCAGTAAACAAATCCAAAAGTTTTTTTATTCATGCAGGCAGTAGCGGCTTTTGGTATGGGCAAACCGGGCAGCCGCCTGGGGCGGCATTTTTCATGACACATGGGGGGCATAAGCACTTAAATAAATCATCCTGCATCACAAAGTGATTAACTTATCATACCATGCCAAATTACATACCAAATTTCTCTGCGGATCATCCAGCGAAGAAGGCAGGTAGCAAGTTTATGAAATAAAAGGCATTTGAAAGCGGACAGACAGGGTGAAACAATGGGTTCGAATTTCATTGGAGAGGACAAACTGCCCACTCATGGAGCTGCGTTCACATTATAAGCTGAAGTGACTTGAATATGACCTTTTGTTGTGTGCCTTCAAGATATGTTTTCCAATTTTTACAACAATTTTCCAGTAGCTGGAAAGGCTCTTTTTGTTGTCATGTACACTGACAAAATAATAATAATGATGATGAAATTTTAAATGAGGCTTATTTAACAGAGAAAAAGAATCACATTTATTTTCATTGGCATGAGAATACTAGTGACATTTCAGTTTAGATTTTCTTTTGACCCACAGATGAAAACAAAAATTTTGGAGCTAAATGTTTAGCTAAATGTTGAGACAAATATGCACCTTAATAAAAGAGTTAATTGTTCCTCCTTCAAAGAAAGATTAATATAGCCTCTAAAGACAGACATTTAGCAAAGGGCATGTTTATTCAAATTTGCAATTCATGGATGTTTTGTATAAGAGTCATATTGTAGCCTGTGGTCTTTTGATGTCAATTTCAGTTCCAATTTCAGGGGTACTTTTAAAATATTAATAATAATGAAATAATAGAAAATGGCTGTTTGTGCAAAAATTTTGTGGGGTTTTTTTTTTTTTTTTTTTTTTTTTTTTTGGGCGGGGGGGGGAGCTCGGAGATAGAGTCCCTTGATACAGAGAGTAGCAACATGACGAGTCTAAATAAAAAAGGTCACGTGACTTGTGATGCCATCTTGGGTTCAAAATAGCATTCACTATTAATCTGTCTGTATCCAGCTATTTTATTCATTTATTCACTGAAAATGCAGGTTGCTGTGCATTTGGAGGCACAAATAGACACAGCAAGGGCTTCACGATGTACAGATTCCCTTCAGATCTGAACAGAAGAAAAAATTTGGGAAAATAAAGTCAGCTGTGTGGGATGGAAGCCGACATCATCATCAAAGCTTTGAAAGGTAAATTTATTGTTCAGTCCCATGTAAAGTAAAACTCACCTAAACCATCATGGTATAAACCGGATATTCGCAGTCACCGGACAAAAAAGTCCCAAAGTTTTTGTATTGTTTTCCATGTAATAAACACCATGGGTGCAATTTGGTGGGGGATAGGGTGGACATGTCCCCCCACACACACCTTTTCAACCAGGGGGGACAGAATATGGTATGTCCCCCCCCCCCACCTTTTGACATATATGTGTGTACTTGAAACATTCTATGCCAGTCTTATGTGTAAAACCATGTCAGAATAGTATCTTTGTTTCTACAAGTTTGTATTTTTAGCAGCATTGACTTGTTTACAACACCTGTTTCTTGTTTGTCACATTCTGAATTTTCTGGGACTGCATTTGCCCAGATTTGAAACCAAAAATAGTTGCCTCTAGGGACTAGTGTCTACACATAAGTATCAATGGACCATATGCTAATTTACTAAATTCTGAAAGATAGAAAAGGAAATCAGAAAAGCTATCTGGGACCTCAGAAAGCCCATCTGCAATTATTGCTTGATCTCCAAAATCAGTCTATGCAAGCGAAATTATGTTCAGTATGAGTGTTGTCATTAGTGCCACTTAAAAAATTAAATTCATGATAAGTAATTTATCCTAAACTTATGATCTGTTGTTTTTTCAAACTTATGCAAAAACAAATCTTGAGAAAAAAAATACAGTATGCGATAGTTAATAATTATTAAGAGCCTGTTCTTTCATATTTATAAATACATTTTACCACATTGCAGTTGTTTTTTTAATTAGAACTCAACTTATCATTCTTTTTGAGTTCTACACGTGGAGATACCTTATTTACACCAGGATGTTAATTAAATCAATGCTGGCTATTCTCAGGATAAAGTACTTATATCTACAGTTTCAAATTGCATAAGTCAAATGGTGTCCACTTTATGGTCTCAAAACATTAAAATTACTGTTCTGGATGCTCAGAATGCATCTGAGCTTATCTAGAAACCGTTGGCTTCTGGGGGCCACTTTAGGCCCCCAGACCCCCGGCCTATGGGCTTCGGCCCTGCGGGCCTCGCACTTTGTCCCCCCCCCAGTTTCTAGTTCTAAATTGCGCCCTTGATAAACACCATATATAACAGATTTTGTATAACAGATTTTTCACTCACATTGGATAAAATGTCCGGTCTGATCGCAATGTATTTACATTAAAAACCCCGAGCATGTGGGACCGGAGTCATTCCCGTAATTAAAAGCCTGACCATTTTTTTTTTTTTTTCACACCCTGATCACTCGGACCGCAGCCTGATCTCTTAAATCAGACACAACAAAAGGCTGTGATTTGACACTTTTCTGCTTTCGCTCCTTCATCTCCGAATCATATTTTAATAGTTTTTGCAGTGCGCACGCTGATTACATTTCGGGATCACATTCGTTTGGCTGAAAAGTCCGCAAATTTACAACAAGGATTTGGATAAAGAGGAAACTGTACAGCCTACGTTAGATTTGGAGGTGATGAAAGCAAAGCTTGTTGAGGGTCAGTTTAGTCCATAATAAAGCATAATCCGCTGATGGAGAACTTTAAAACTGTTACACATGTCGTTGCATGACAGAGTTACAGAGCTGCAGAAGCATAAATCAGGCTTTAAATGAATTAAATAAATCATCATAATTGTAAATTTATGTAAATTTGATAGGTATTTTTATATTTATTTTGATAGCAGCTGTAGCAGGATGTGTTGCTGTATGTGGTTAAATGATAAAAAAAAAATGTTGAAAACATAAAAGGGTCATTCGCAATTGGCCCCAAAATGGCGCCATGTTCTCAGTTGTTGCTACTCTCTCAATAAAGGGACCCTACTCGGAGGGAGTCTTGCCTGGGGAGTAATTCAGTGTAGAACCACCACTGCATGTAGAGGTATCGAGCGATGATTCAACCAACCCAGACTATGTTCCTCGCCTGAGGATGGGTTACAATAAGGAACAGACACTGGGAAGCTCATTGAAGAATAGAGAAGCATACGTCGAAAAGTCAGAAGCACATTGCAGTTATTGACTCCGGCAGATTTGTCTCATCCTCACTCGCTGAGGATCTGAATCCAATTTTGGCACAATTTTGGAAACATCACGCTTCCTGTTTCTTTTCAAGAGGTGTTTGAATGCAGGTACCAGAATCAGAATAGCCTTTATTCCTCAAGTATCTACAAGAATACAAGGAATTTGACTCCAATTTGAACTGTACTCTCTCTGTATGCACATGTATAAATATACACTAAACACTGAATAATTCACAGTAAAAATGTGCAAATAAAATAAAATATGCAATAAAAATGTGTGCAAAGGAGAAACACACAAACAGATTGAACTTGTACATGAGGTATATGAATTAAATTCATCACTGTGACGGCCTGTGGAAAGAAACTGTTTCTGTGTCTGGTTGTTCTGACGTACAGAGCTCTGTAACGTCGACCAGAGGGGAGGAGTTTAAACATTGTGTGTCCAGGGTGTGAGGGGTCTGCAGAGATGTTACCAGCTCACTTCCTGGTCCTGGACCAGTATAAGTCTTGGATGGAGGGCTGGCTGGCTCCAATGATTTTTTTCTGCAGACCTGACAGTTCATTGAAGTCTGTGTCTGTCGTGTTTGGAGGCAGAGGGAAGCCAAACAGAGATGGAGATGCTCAGGACAGACTGGATGATGGATATGTTGAAGATGATGAGCAGTCTGAGACCAGCAAATCATCAGGCATTTTATTATATACTTTTAGTTACAAAAGTGCAAGTAAAGCTGACCCCCTTTCACTTTTACACATTTTGAGCATGATATCAATCAGTATCTTGCATCTAACATTGATCAGGCTCTATATAGCACCCTAGCAAAGTTTTTAAAACTGATTAACTGAATTGAATTTTTGATCGTTTTGCTATTTTTGTCTTAGAAAGGGGGTCAGGGCCTGAATAATATAGTGTCTCTGCCTTTGTGTTAACTGAGATTCCTCAAAGTGTGTTGTCTTCATGGGGTGCCACCCCAAGAATTTACCCCCACTAAGTTTTTTTTTTTTTTGTTTTTGTTTTTTTTTATGCAAGTGCAGCTGCACAAGGAAAGCATGTGGAATAGAAATAATAAAATGCATTTTGCATTAAATGTGTGACGAGATAATGAAGCTAAAAATACAGTTGAACAGCAAATGTCACTTTTCTGATGGGGTTATAGTGGGACGATGAAGCATTTTTCATGTAAACCGGAAACATGAAGAGGAAGGGTAAACCCATTTCCACTTTACACAAGGCTATGCTTTGTTGGCACAGCAAAATAGGATAAGTGGAGAGGGTTGGGGCAACACCATTTTTCAGATAACTGCAGGCTTGTTCAGTGTCGTCATCTAGGGTACAGTGCCAACTGCAGATGTAGGTGCTGCCTTTCTGAGCCTCTAACTTTGTCCTTTCCTCTTGTAGTGTTGCTTGTATCTATTTACTTCTGAGTCTGTGTCCACTGGAAATTAACTGGGGGGAAAAAAAAAAAAGATAGTTGTTTCTGGTTGGAACATGAACACTGGGACACACTAGAAAATCACCTCTTTTCTTTTTTCTGTTTTTTTTTTTTTATTCTGCTATTTCAGACATGCTGCTACCTGTCCTGTTGTTTTCCACTTGAAAAATGAAAAGGTATGAAAAAGGTCTATTGCTGTGATTTCCAAAGTGTGGGCCACTGCCCCCTAGTGGCTCAGGAAGGTACTTTTGGTGGGCCATGACAGGTCATTTAAAAAAAATCAAAAACATCTTTGATTTTAAATGTTGTAAATAAAGTTTAAAATTACCTTAAAATATTTGATTATTTTAAAAAATGTTATCAGAAGTAATAAAAGATTATGACGGTGTCAGGGTTTGAGTTTTGTTTGGTTTTCTGTTTTATTTTGTTCTTTTGTTCTGTTTTTTTTTTTTGTTTTTTTTTTTTGTATTTCATTGGTTTTGGTTTGTTTATTCTCTTGCTGAGTTTTTCTGCTTGGGTCTGTCTGTCTCTGTTTCTCTTGTCTCTCTCTTGGTTCTGGGTGATGGGTGTTTCTTTCTCTGGCCACGCCATGTGTGCTTTCCAAGCACACCTGTTTCTGATTTGCTGATTGCAACCTGGGGTTATATAAGCTCACCGGGTGCGTTTGTCCCTCGCCAGTTTGTTGTGCCTTCTGCCTTCATTCCAGCTTTGTTCCTGCGTTCATGTTCCTGCCTGCCTCATCCTGTGTTCCTGACCTCCAGCCTGTTGCCTCGATCATGCCGTTTGCCTGATGTTTTTTGTACTGCTGCTTTTTCTAGACTGCCTACTCCTGTACCGACCTCTGTTAACCATCAGTAAAGCCTTTTAAAGACCAGAGCTGTTTGTACGAGACGTGCATTTGTGTCCTGCAATTCCTGACCATCCAGCCTGATAGACAGACTGGTGTCCTGACCACGCCTTAAGCCCTACGACTGCTGGGAGGAAGAAACCTCAAGCACACCAGACACAGAGGGGTGAGCCAGTGCTTAGGATAAAACTAACAACAACAAAGCTCAAATAAACAAAGTACATCGAAGAATTTTCATAAATTCAGAATAAAAAAAAAAAGAAACAGACACAAAATCAGGTTATAGTCCTTCAACAGTTGTTGTCCAAAAATCTTCTAGGAGGACAAAGAACCCAGGGGTGGATCCAGAAAATTTTGGTGGTGGGGGGGGGTCTGATTCATCAAAATTGGGCAATCCACTCATTCATTGGATGGCATTGTCACTGTACCAGTAGTAAGCAACTCTTCCATTGTGAATACTAACATAAACAAGGCAAATTTGCAAAGAAAAATATTTTTTTATTGTAAAACATATTGTTCATTACTCTGTACAACACAGTAATATGCAATGTGATATTGTGACTTTTTGCAACTGTTAGCAATGAGGTCAGTCAACAGACAGGCACATTTTTAATCAAACATCAGCAATTTAAAAAAAAAGTCAGAAACATTATCTTAAGCCAGGTATTTTTCAACACCTAACATGAAGCTTAAGTACAGCAGCTGGTCTAATTTAAAAACCCAACACTGCAAACATGAGACATATCAATATGTGATACACCAATACAGTGATCAATCATCTGACTCAAAACAAACAGTCATGGAATAAGATTTCAATTAGATTTTATTTTTAAATTTTATTTAACCAGGAAAATCCTGTCGAGATGAAGAACTTCTTTATCAAGGGAGACCTAGCCAAAATAAGCAGCGGCAAATATAAAAGCACAGTTACACAATTACACAGACACAAAAGACAAAAAGTTTTTTTTTTAAAAGATTAAAATTATAAGCATACTATAAAAAAAGTGCATGTTGTGAAGTTGGCCTCAAGTACTCTATTTGGCTTTAAAAGCGCTCAGTGAAATTACCGCTGTTAATTTCCACTCTTCTGGCAACATATTCCAAGCAAAGGGTACAGAGTGGAAAAAGCCATTTTACTCAATTCAGTGTAGACATATGGAACAGAATGCAACAAGTAATCTTGTGAGCAGAAAGAGTAAAGACCAGCACTTCTCTTTACAATTAAAGTACAAATGTAGGAAAGCAACAGTCCAAGTATTGCTTAATATGTAAAAGTATACCAATGACTAGTCATATCCAATCTCCTGTTTTTTGGATTTTTTTTTTTTTTTTTTTTTTGGCTCCATCCCTGGAAGATCCTTACAGAGCTAGTCCACAGGGTGCCCTTCGACAACAATCACCCATGATTCAAAAAAAGTGCAAAAATAGGATGAAATGGCTTAATCTGGCTTGCCCCTTAACAGGCTGGCTTATAAAATGCAGACCTGGCAACTGGCTATTTTATAAAGTGCAGACCTGGCAACCTGCCTTAAAACAAACAAACAAAAGCAGCTGCACCCTCAACCAGACATGGTCAAAAACTGCAACAAATGCTGCTTCGGCTTCAAACAAATTGTTACCCTGACGGAGAACAATCAAAAGTTTCAAGCCCGTAGTCACTATGAATACCCCTTTAAAGAAGTTTAAACATGATTGAAGAAGAAGAGGAGGAAAACGTTGCCACGAACAGCGGGAGAAGAAGAAAATTAGAAGGGTGGAAATGAGAGTGGGGACTTTGAATGTTGGTAGTATGACTGGTAAAGGGAGAGAGCTGGCTGATATGATGGAGAGGAGAAAGGTAGACATATTGTGTGTGCAAGAGACCAAGTGGAAGGGAAGTAAGAGCAGGAGCATCGGCGGTGGGTACAAGTTGTTGTACCATGGTGAGGACAGGAAGAGAAATGGTGTTGGGGTCATTTTAAAGGAAGAGTATGGTAAAAGTTTGTTGGAGGTTAAGCGAGTGTCTGACAGGGTGATGAGTGTGAAGTTGGAAATTGAAGGGGTGATGATGAATATCATCAGTGCATATGCCCCACAGGTAGGTTGTGAGATGAAGGAGAAAGAAGATTTCTGGAGTGTGTTAGATGAGGTGGTGGAGAGTGTGCCCAAGCATGAAAGAGTGGTGATAGGAGCAGACTTCAATGGGCATGTTGGTGAAGGGAACAGAGGTGATGAGGAAGTAATGGGTAGATATGGTATCAAGGATAGGAATGGGGAAGGACAGATGGTAGTTGATTTTGCAAAAAGGATGGAAATGGCTGTGGTGAATACCTACTTTAAGAAAAGGGAGGAGCACAGGGTAACATATAAGAGTGGAGGAAGGTGCACACAGGTGGACTACATTCTTTATAGGAGATGCAAGCTAAAAGAAATCACAGACTGTAAGGTGGTAGCAGGAGAGTGTGTCACTAGACAGCACAGGATGGTTGTTTGTAGGATGACTTTAGAGGTAAAGAAGAAGAGAGTGAGAGCTCAACAAAGGATCAGATGGTGGAAGCTGAAGGAGGAAGACTGTTGTGTGAAATTTAGCGAGCAGGTGAGAGAAGCACTGGTTGGAGGGGAAGCAATTTTGGACAACTGGAAAAGTACTGCAGATGTGGTGAGGGAGACAGCTAGGACAGTACTGGGTATGACATCTGGACAGTGGAAGGAAGACAAGGAGACTTGGTGGTTGGCGAAAAAGTTTTGGGATAGTCGGAGAGATGAAGAAAGTAGACAGGAGTACAAGGAGATGCGGCGTAAGGCGAAAACAGAAGTGGCAAAAGCAAAGGAAAAGGCATATTGCGAGCTGTACAAGAAGTTGAATAGTAAGGAAGGAGAAAAGGACTTGTACCGATTGGCCAGACAAAGGGACAGAGCTGGAAAGGATGTGCAGAAGGTTAGGGTGGTAAAAGATGCACATGGTAATGTGCTGACAAGTGAGGAGTGTGTGCTGAGAAGGTGGAGGGAATATTTTGCAGAGTTGATGAATAAAGAAAATGAGCGAGAGAAAAGGCTGGATGATGTGGTGAGAGTAAATCAGGAAGTACAAGAGATTAGCAAGGAAGAAGTGAGGGCTGCTATGAAGAGGATGAAGAGTGGAAAGGCAGTTGGTCCAGATGACATTCCAGTGGAGGCATGGAAATGTCTAGGAGAGATGGCAGTAGAGTTTCTAACCAGATTGTTTAATAAAATCTTGGAAAGTGAGAGGATGCCTGAGGAGTGGAGACGAAGTGTGCTGGTTCCTATTTTCAAGAACAAGGGTGATGTGCAGAGCTGCAGTAACTACAGAGGCATAAAGCTGATCAGCCACAGCATGAAGTTATGGGAAAGAGTAGTAGAAGCTAGGCTTAGAAAACAGGTGAAGATCTGTGAGCAGCAATATGGTTTCATGCCAAGAAAGAGCACTACAGATGCAATGTTTGCTCTGAGAATACTGTTGGAAAAGTACAGAGAAGGACAGAAAGAGTTACATTGTGTGTTTGTGGACTTAGAAAAAGCTTATGATAGGGTGCCAAGAGAAGAGTTGTGGTATTGTATGAGGAAGTCTGGAGTGGCAGAGAAGTATGTTAGGGTAGTGCAGGACATGTACAAGAATAGTGTGACAGTGGTGAGATGCGCAGTCGGAATGACAGACTCATTCAAGGTAGAGGTGGGATTACACCAAGGATCAGCTCTGAGTCCTTTCTTGTTTGCAGTGGTGATGGACAGGTTGACGGATGAGATCAGACAGGAGTCCCCATGGACTATGATGTTTGCAGATGACATTGTGATCTGTAGTGAGAGTAGAGAGCAAGTTGAGTCTAGTCTGGAGAAGTGGAGATATGCTTTGGAGAGAAGGGGAATGAAAGTCAGTAGAAGCAAGACTGAGTACATGTGTGTGAATGAGAGGGAGCCCAGTGGAATAGTGCAGTTACAAGGAGTAGAAGTGGTGAAAGTAGATGAGTTTAAATATTTGGGGTCAACTGTTCAAAGTAATGGAGAGTGTGGTAGAGAGGTGAAGAAGAGAGTGCAGGCAGGGTGGAGTGGGTGGAGAAAGGTGGCAGGAGTGATTTGTGACCGAAGAATATCAGCAAGGGTGAAGGGGAAAGTTTACAAAACAGTAGTGAGACCAGCTATGTTGTATGGTTTAGAGACAGTGGCACTAACAAAAAGACAGGAGGCAGAGCTAGAGGTGGCAGAGCTGAAGATGTTGAGATTCTCTTTGGGAGTGACAAGAATGGACAAGATTAGGAATGAACATATCAGAGGGACAGCTCAGGTGGGACGGTTTGGAGACAAAGTCAGAGAGGTGAGATTGAGATGGTTTGGACATGTGCAGAGGAGGGACCCAGTGTATATAGGGAGAAGGATGCTGAGGATGGAGCCACCAGGCAGGAGGAGAAGAGGGAGACCAAAGAGGAGGTTCATGGATGTGCTGAGAGAGGACATGCAGGTGGTTGGTGTGACAGAGGAAGATACAGAGGACAGGGTGAGATGGAAACGATTGATCTGCTGTGGCGACCCCTAACGGGAACAGCCGAAAGACAAAGAAGAAGAAGAAACATGATTGAAGCCCTTAAAACTACAAATACCATACCTGCCAACATTTGAATTTACCAGTGTGGGACACCCATGCGTGGCTGCGAGTGCCAAGGGCGCAAAGTGTAACTAGGGGTGTCTGGGCGACATGCACAGACCCACACAAATCCAGGACAGATGGGTGTCCTGCACACACATGTGCGGTACGTAGGACACAGGACACGGGGTATTTGTATTGCGTTCAGTGATGGCTACCAGAGGGCGCTCGCGTAAAGTCTGCGGCAACCTTTAGCCCTGTAGTTTAACATAATATCTAAGTATTTTATCTTTATCTCATGTGTTGATGAAAATTGTGAATAAAAATTTGGGTGGGGACCCCAAAGATGTTCAGATTTCAAAGCGAGCCTCGGTATTCTTAAATTTGGTAATGCTGCCCCCCTCTCCCCCCTTCTGCCCAAGCAAGCCCGTGTGTGGCTCCGCCCCTGGACTGAAGAAGAAAAGTCTAATTTAACATCCTCTCCTGGTTACTGCAGCCCTGTACTTTGAGGTGTCAGCCTATAAACGTGAGAGTTTTGGTGAGATAAGTTGAAGTTTTCCACCTCGGAGTTGAGCGACTTGACTGAACTTGCCGCTGGCCCCGCCCCCTGGCCGCTGGCCCCGCCCCCCGCCATCCCGCTACGTGTTCAGACTGAAGCCTTTAAACTTAACGAGCGTCTCGGCGACAGAACGGAGAGAGAAAAAAGGACTTTCCTCCTTATCTGCAGAGATACAGCCGTGACATGTTGGTCATTTCCCTCTCGAAGCTCCTGCTGTCGTCCGTGGACCGAAAAAACGTCGTTTTCTTCTGCCGCTTGGATGAAGTTGTGCGTGGAAACTGATGATATTTGAAGCCGCGGGAGGAGGCGGAGGAGGAGGCGGAGGCGCGGGTTTGTCTTCTGGGCTTCGGGTTCATGGATGTCGGATAGAAGCTTGTTTGATTTGTTGGAAAACTGGATTAATACTTGCTGCTTCAACTTTAATCCGAGAGTGAAAGAAACAATCGAGTGTTTTCTTGCTGTGATTTAGTCAGAAGAGAAAATTAGGAGGAGAAATTATGGCGCTAAAAGCCAGAGTTCTGTATGACTTCACCTCTGAGAACCCTGGAGAGATCTCCATTACAGAGAACGAGCTGGTGACCCTGTTCAGTGAGGAGGTGCTGGATGGCTGGTTGGAGGGGGAGAACAGCCGGGGGGAGGCGGGTCTCTTCCCCGCCTCCTATGTGGAGGTCATCAGGGACCACATCACCTCCACCACCACCACCAACAACAGCTTCTCTCCCAAGCCCAAAGCGCTGACCCCCCCTCACGCCACCTACATGCCCTCAGATCCCCCGAGAGGCCTCGGGGCCGGAGGTGGAGGAAGCTTCCACACCAGCCACGGCAGTGAAGATGACTGGGATGACGACTGGGATGACAGCTCCACGGCAACAGATGAGACTCACGGTTCCAGTAGTGGGACCCCGATGCACCCGGTGACCACCTCCCTACCCGGGCGTCATAGTGGCCAGCAGCAGCAGCAGCAGGCCAAGAGCTCACTCACGGTGGGGAGGAACCTGAACAGGTTCTCCACCTTCGTCAAGTCCGGAGGGGAGGCCTTCCTGCTGGGGGAGGCCTCGGCGTTCGTTAAGGATGGGGATAAGATCTGTGTGGTGATCGGGAAGCACGGGCCAGAGTGGCAGGAGGATCCGTACCCGTTCACCTGCACCATCGACGACCCCACAAAGCAGACCAAGTTCAAAGGAATGAAGAGCTACATGTCCTACGGCCTCATGCCGACCCACACCAACGTACAAGTGAACCGCAGGTACACCCGTCTTCCTCCATCCGTCACTCCAACCTGGTTTTCCTCTGTTTCTGTGGTTGATCACAATTGTTCCAGTAACCCCCCCCCCCCCCCAAAAAAAAAACAGCTGTGCGACCCTTTGTCCTTTTACTCCTGAGGAATGTCCTGTTTCCTTTCTGACATTCCCTCTGCACTGTGGCAACTCCTCAAGGGTGGCCAGGGTGACCACTGCCCCCCCACCCCCCCAATTCATTAAGAAACCCAAGTGTCAATTTCTGGCAAATCGGAATTTAAAAATCTTTATGGCCCACACCACAGGCTGAGGGCTTCCTGCAAAAATCCACTGTTCACTTTTTCTTCCGTGTCTGTATGATGATTTCTTTTGTCCGCACTGCATCAAATAACATCCAATATGTTGTCCAAAGCACATTTATTTGTCTATCTTACTTTTTTGGAATATAAAAGTACTTATGATAAGCAACAGCACATGCTGTTGCATGCACATGTGCAATGCTGAGCTCCTTATTCAACCTATTGCCAGGGAAATGATGTGTTAACATGTGAGTTCCACAGATAGAAAAAAGTGTGACTTATACTCCAGAAAATACTGTAAATAGTTTATAATTTATATAAATATTCTAAATCTGAAATAATATTTAAAAATAATAAAACACTTCTCTAATATGCATAATAATACATTTGGATTTGTGGTACTCAAGTCCAGGACTGCCCTGCCATACCACAATGCATTATGGAGTAATGACAAAAATGCTGAATGCAGCTTCAAATACCGATGCAGGGTTGACATAAAGTGGTACACATGGCTCACCATATTTCTTGAAATGTTTTTGTGCCAGTAACATGCCAACAATTACAACGTTGCCAGCATCAGCTCACTGCGACATTAAGCATACAGTTAATTTTTGTTACTCCAAATACGACTGCCTTGTTCATTCTTATTAATTTCTCCTAAACAATTTAAGTACTTCCTGAATAAAAAGCAATTGTCAAAGGAGAGTAGAGTCCTCAGAAGGTGTTGTTGCTAGCAATGCTGTAATGTTCCTGACTCCTCCTCAGTTCTTTCCACAAGAATTCCCTCCTTCATGTTCACTTATCTTCCATCAGCCTTTTTACTCGTGCACCAAATGATCCCGGCTCTTCCTCCTTCCCTCCTCACAGGTATAAACACTTCGACTGGCTGTACGCTCGGCTCGTGGAGCGTTTCCCGGTCATCTCGGTGCCTCACCTGCCAGAGAAACAGGCGACCGGACGCTTCGAAGAGGACTTCATCTCCAAGAGGAGGAAAGGGCTGATCTGGTGGATGAACCACATGACGAGTCACCCCGTGCTGGCACACTGTGATGTTTTTCAGCATTTCCTAACTTGCAGCGCGGATGAGAAGGCCTGGAAAAAGGGCAAGAGGAAGGCAGAGCGGGATGAGCTGGTTGGGGCCAATTTCTTCCTCACCATCAGGTAAGACGTTGAGATGATTAGCAGAGAGACAATGAGTGAGAATCAAGTAGAATAGAAAAGCTATTCAAAATACTTTTATGAAACTTTGATCCTGACTGTGGTCTTGATCAGTTACAGTAATCTTGAACTTCATCACTTAATGTTGATCATAAACTTTAATCTTCATCACCCGCCTTGGGTCATGTTCCTGACCTTTGATCATGATAGTTGAAGTTTCATTCTTATAGCTGAACTTTGATCCTAAATGTTAAACTTTGATCTTGAGTCCTAGCTTTCCTGATCACCAGAATTAAGCTTGATTGATTACTTTGGAGGCAGAGCACTGGCCCTCATCACTAATCATTGAATTAGTTCCTGGCCTTTTATCTGTAGAGTTGAACTTAGATCATGGCTGCTGATTGCTTTGATCCTGAAATCAAGCTCAAGCCATTAGGATCAGATCAGCATTAAGGATCAAAGTTGGAATATCCCCCATAATCTGGATTCAAAATTTACTGGGGCTTTTATTGGGCATTGCTTCACCTCTCCATCAAGTTTCATTTAAATCAGTTTATTAGTTTTTGTATAAACTGGGCAGCCTGGTGGTGCAGTACTTAGCATATACCCCCAAAAGAAGGTCATTGGTTCAAGTACACCTTTGCCCATTTGCTTTCTGTGCAGGGTGTTTTCCTTGTGTCTGGTATCCTTCCACCATCAAAACATGCATATCATGGTTTTTCTCTTTAGTTTCGAAAGGATATCCAGTGTAAAATTTTATTTTTTATCGAAACCAGCTAATGAACACATAACCTGCTGGACAACACCGATCACTAACAAAGTGTCTTTAGTTTAAAGTTTTTTTCTCCCCACTTTTCTCTCTCAGTACGCCTGCTGTGCCTCTGGTCCTTCAGGACATCGAGTGCAAGATCGAAGCCTTTAAGACATTCACCAAGAAGATGGACGAAAACATTGTAGTCGTGAACACCACCATCAACGACTTTGCCCGAAAACAAATGACGGGTTTCAAGAAGGAGTACCAGAAAGTCGGGCAGTCTTTCAAACTCCTCGGACAGGCGTTTGAGCTGGATCAACAGGCCTACTCAGCGGGCCTAAACCGGGCCATTGCATACACCGGCGAGGCCTACGAGGCCATTGGCGAGTACTTTGCAGAGCAGCCACGCCAGGATCTGGATCCCATTTCTGATCTGCTGGACCTCTATAAAGGACATTTGGCCAATTTTCCTGACATCATCCATGTGCAGAAAGGTGGGTGTCAGCACATTCATGGGCACTGAGCTCAGAGCAGCTTTCTTAGCCAAAATCTATAATAATTTGTTGCGATGACAGTGAATAACTGATCTCAGTGAAACGTTTCATAAATCCAGCATATGAATGCATTAATATTCTGCTACATCATTTGAACAACAGTTGTCTGTCGGTTTGTTCCCCTATTTCCCCCAAGTTCTTTGTCCCATTTCTTCTAAACTTGATATGTGGATGACGGTCAATCTCAGAATTGCCCCTAAAGGGTTTATTTTGACAAAGATAAAGGTCATGGTCATTGGATACACGAGAAGTCGTCCTGATGCAAACTCGGCCCCAGGTGTAAACTGGGCTTGGGGCTAACTCTACCAACCTCTAACCCAGCCTGAGTTCTTAACCTGGGCAGGAGTTCTCCTGGGGGCAGAGTTCTCTTGTTATTACGTCACTGGGGTTCCAGGTCCTTTTGATGATGGCAACCACGTACATCCATACGTTATACCTGGAAAATATTCACAGCGCTTCACTTTTTCTACATTTTATTATCTTATAGCCTTATTCCAAAATGGAATAAATTCATTTTTTTCCCGTCGAATTCTACACACCACACCCCATAATGACAACATGAAAAAAAAATTTGTTTTGTTTAGTAATTTTTTTTATTGTTTTTGGAAAATTTATTAAAAGTAAAAAACAAGAAATTGGGGCAACATCTTAGCTTAGTGGTTAGCACGGTTACCACAGCAAGAAGATCATGGGATTGATTCCCACATGTGGCCTCTCGATGTGGAGTTTGCATCTTCTCCGCATGTTTGCGTGGGTTCCCTCTGGGTGCTCCGGCTTCCTCCCACATCCACAAACATGCAGGTTAGATGGATTGGAAACTTTATATTGTCTGTAGGTGTAAATGTGTTTGTTTGTCTGTATGTGGCCCTGTGACAGACTCACATCCTGTGCATGGTGTACCCCGCCTCACGCCCTATGACTGCTGGGATAGACTCCAGCTCCCCGTGACCCTTAATTGGAGTAAGCGGTTGAAGATGAGTGAGTGAGTGAGTGAGTGAGTGAGTGAGTGAGTGAGTGAGTGAGTGAGTGAGTGAGTGAGTGAGTGAACTAAGAAATCACGTGTACATAAGTATTCACACCCTTTGCTCAATACTTTGTTGATGCCCCTTTGGCAGCAATTACAGCCTCAGGTCTTCTTGAATATGATGCCACAAGCTTGGTGCACCTATCTTTGGGCAGTTTTGCCTATTCCTCTTCGCAGCACCTCTTAAGCTCCATCAGGTTGGATGGGGAGCATCGGTGGACAGCCATTTTCAGATCTCTCCAGAGATGTTCAATCAGATTCAGGTCTGGGCTCTGGCTGGACCACTCAAGTTACATTCTCCTGAATGTATGTATGTATATATAAATGTGTGGGTTGGTGACAAAGTCAGGTTGGTATGCTGTTGATGCAGCTATTTTTATGGAGTAATCAGTAATGTTCCGAAAGACATGCAGCCCCTCAGGTCAGTATACACAAACTCAGCTTTTGTCCAACATCTGTTTTCATTTACTGAACTGCAGTATCAATGTGAGCCGAAAACTGAGATCCACAGTCAGTGCATTGAAAGCTGGTACGTGCTGACTCGAAAACACAGACCCACCCACACATACAGACAGGCACAATCACAAAAGCCTCGCAGAGGAGTTAGTTTGTTAGTTCCCTGCAGTTTTGGGGCGGGTGGGGGGAGTTGGCACAAAAAGTCCTGACATTTGCCAAAAGTTGAGGCACTATTTCTATAGTTCTGTTCTCTAGATACAATCACAGCTCTGAATGGTGGAAACACAGTCTGAATCCCAATCATCTGTGATTGACAGAACGTGACTCTCTGATTGGAAAGTTGGACTTTATTTGATTAAAAGGGTGGTTTCAAAGTGAATAAACGGCTGAGATATTGAACATACAGAGAACAAACTGTTGAGGTATTGAACATTCAGAGAATGAACCATTGAGATATTGAACATTCAGAGAATGAACCATTGAGATATTGAACATTCAGAGAAAAAACAGTAGAAGTATTGAACATTCAGAAAAACAGTTGAGGTATTGAACATTCAGAGAATGAACCATTGAGGTATTGAACATTCAGAGAATGAACCGTTGAGGTATTGAACATTCAGTGAACAAACTGCTGAGGTATTGAACATTCAAAGAACAAACCATTGTGGTATTGAACTTTCAGAGAACAAACTGTTGAGGTATTGAACTTTCAGAGAACAAACTGTTGAGGTATTGAACATTCAAAGAACAAACTGTTGAGGTCCTGAACATTCAGAGAACAAACTGTTGAGGTATTGAACATTATTATCACTTACTGGGGCATTGCTGGGCCGGTAGCATAGATTTACATTTACGCTACCTGTCCATACCTGTCCGCAGTAACGGCGGGTATCCCAATACCCGTCCACTGTGCATAAACTGATGACATCATAGCACGCGCAGCCCAAGAACTGTCCGCAGAGGAAAAGATGAAAAGGCGAGAAGTGTGTGTTGGTCCCAATATGGATATTACAGATGATTTTCTCATGGATAGTCCGACAGTGAACAGCAGCCAAAGCAACCAGCTTGATGAGGACGCACTGGCGAATTTGGAGAGCAGCGCGGTACCAGCCAACACGACAAAAGTTAAAAGTGAGCCAACTTTTTATGTAATAATGCAAATAACATGCAGTTGTTGTGCGGTATGCATTTTCTGAGTCCTGACGGCCATGCCCAATCCCCCAAAATGACAGATATTCGCCCGAGTTAGACGAGGGCGAATATCTGTCATTTTGGGCCCTCCAAAAGCATGTTATTGTATTATTCAAGGAACAAACCTTTGCAGTATTGATCGTTCAGAGAACAAACCGTTGAGCTATTGAACATTCAGTCAACAAACTGTTGAGGTGTTGAACATTCAATGAACAAACCGCTGAGGTACTGAACATTCAGAGAATAAACTGTTGAGGTAGTGAACATTCAGAGAACAAACTGTTTAGGTATTGAATATTCAGAGAACAAGCTGTTGAGCATATCTGCCAACATTTGGATTTACCATTGTGGGACACCCATGCGTGGCCATGAAGCCTAACTAGGGGAGTCCATGGTCCTGCCTGGACCCACACAACTGTAGGACTAATGGGCACCCCACGCACACTCATGTGGGAAGCTTGACACAGGGTAAATACCGGGACTCTCCTGCCCAATGCAGGATGGTTGGCAGCTCTTGTTGAGGTAGTGAACATTCAGAGAACAAACCGTTGAGTTATTGAAAATTCAGAGTACACAACTTCGAGGTATCGAACATTCAGTAAACAAATTGTTGAGGCATTGAACATGCAGAGAAAAAAACTGTTGAGGTGTTGAACATTCAGAGTACAAACGGTTGAGGTATTGAACCTTTGCGTTCCATCTGTTCCACTTGCAGACATTAACAAATTTTTTGTCAGTCGAGTTGGTTTGAAGCTTAGTGATGTAACAGACTAACGTCATGGTGGTTTCTAAGTTGCTATTGGACACCATAGTCTCATTTGAGGGTGGGCGCTAAAGGGGTAAAATATGATGTAATACTTCTACTTCCAGGGACAGCGCTCGTCTGTCCCCATCAGACACATGGCACTTTTTCTGAGGTTCTCCACTGGGAACAGAAAAAAATCTGCACTTTTTGCGACTGCTTCGGTGATTGCAGCCAAAAGCAAAACAGTACACCATTTTTCCATTAGAAGTCATGCTGTATTTATGCAGGCTGTCCCCAGAAGTGGTCAAAGCCCACAATATCACACAGGGTTCAGACGAGACTGCGGTTCCCTATTGCTTATATCTAAAGCCACAGCTTAACATATTCAGTAAAAGGTACATTGGAAGCAAGTCAGATATGGGTGCATGCACTGGTATTGCATGTCGCGCATCCATGACACCACAGAATCGCTTTGGGTCCTGGATGGTAACTGCCCAGGCAGAAAACCTATCCCAACCAACGTCATCCCAGCAGTTCCCAAGGATCCTCCAAAGAGACCTAGTACCAGAGACATCCAGTTGTTGGCTTAGGTCACTGGTTAGTGTCCAAGTCTCATAACCATACAGTAACAGAAAACACCAGGACCTGAAAGACTTACACCTTTGTTCTCCTAGATATCAGCATCACCAAAATACCTCTGTTGAGCAACATCATGAATCTATCAGCTTTTCCCTGGCATCCCAGAGATATGAATGTCACTGCCAAGATAAGTCAACACCTTTACAAGAGCAGCAGTTTCACCACATGTAGATACACGTGTGACAGCTGAGTCCTGGAACGCATTGAATGCCTGGATCCAGGACAGTCACAAATCCAAACACTCCAATTACTCGCTTGGCTTCTTAAGTGCTGCAATTACTGAAACAATCTATACCACTGGTTTCTATAACCCTATCCAACACCCTGTCTGTGCAAGCATTGAATGGTACATGAGCCTGAATACATCCCTGAGGAACACAAGTCTTCACCGGGAAAATTCCACTTAGTGAAAGCACGCTGAGAATAAATGAAAACATATTAGCAGAACGATTATATGTTTGCAGGTTAAGTCACAAATCTTATCATCATTGAGCCAGCTATAAGCCAATTGGCAATGCTAGTTGGTTTGTTAAGCTATTGTACTGACCTGGCTAGGTGAGTTAGCTGGGAAGGTAGCTGAGAATTAGCTACGCAGATACTTAACAATGACTCTAGAATATTACTGTCTTTCAAATGACTGAAAATATGTTTTTGGAAGAGTTTATACACCCGCTGAAAAACATTTTCTAAACTGTCTGTAGTGTTGCATCAAAAATTTGTAACATCAATACAAGACGGTTTTATTTGTAGATCATATTTCGGATTTTGAAGTCATGGTATGAAGCTGCTGTACACAGATACGTAAAGTAGCAACTTTGCACAAGGGTAAAGTATTCAGTAAAACGTAGAAGTAGCTAGACATTAAAAGATTCACAGAATATGTACATTATTTTCTGGCAAATTAGAACACAAGCTTGTTTCTGAACAGCTACAACCTAACTAGCCAAGTTAGGTTGCTAACCTACTGTAGCAACCTGTCTAGGCTAGCTAGCTGGGTAGTTTGCTACCAGGTACTTAAGTTAACAATGACTATTTGTACAACATTACCCTCCTAATGACTGGAACAAAATATGATTTTGGAAGTTTATTCTGCAGCAGGAAGGGATTTTATAAAATTGTCACCGCTCGTATGATAACCGTGTATATTTCATGCTTGTTGTTAATCTACAGTTAAACAGATCTGACGACGATGATGATTTATGCAACTGATAAAACCTGCAAACTCATTGAGAGACAGTTTGACAAGTTAAAGTAGATTATCTGGCTACTGTCTTCCAGTTCAAGAACTTTTGAAGTTTTGACAGTGTTCATAATCTGCTCTCTACTTTTTCTTTCAATAACTACCATGACTAGAATGTTAGTCATAGTTTCCATTAAAGTCTCTTAGTTTTAATCCTTCATTGGGAGAAATAAGATGAGAACCAGTGAAAACAGAAAACAAATATAAATAAAACCAAGTCAACCACGTGAAGCACTGTCGAGGTTCATCATTTTGTTCGGCAGATATCTACACAAAGTGCTGAAAAATTTCTCCAAATGACAAGAAATGTGGCAGCAATTAAAAACAGCTGCTGGACATTATGGCAGATAGATTTTTGGCCTAACTGCTGCCGTACGGTATTGTCTGACTTTGCCAGTGTTCTGTGTCTGGGCTTTGGAGGATAGTTGGGATTGAATGTGGGGAGATTCTTGGGCCTCTCGTCCTGTGTTGCCCTGGGACTGCTGGAATGCAAACTGGAGCGCTCTCAGGATTAGCTTCCCCTCCTCCTCTTTTTCTTCTCCCTCCTTCCCACTTTTCCTACTTCCTCCTGGTGATACAGCGGCGGGAGGAGGGGTACAGATAGTTCCAGAGCCGAACACTTTTCCCACCAGCCAGAAGTGGCATCTTATTAGTTCTGCCATTACTTTGACAGGAAGAAGCACAAAGTCCGAATTAACGTTGGCTGTTTAGGCGTAGGTGTTTTCCATGTGAAGCAGACGGACTTTGTGAGAGCGTCACCGCTGCTACCAATTATCTTTTTTCATCCACTTTTTGTAGTGCCAGAGTGGTGGAAGTTCTTCTTCGCTCTCTGCTGACACTGTTCTGGATTCCCCGAAATATGAGTCACACCAAACTAGTCAAGAGTCAAAACTGAAAAAAAAGATGTCATGCAGCTTCTGCTAAATTCAGAGCAAATAGAGATGCCAGACGGTGACACCAATACAGTCAGCAGTATCACGTGACACTTGTGTGATTTCTCATAGTGCCACAAATAGAATCTTGGTGTTACATTAATCTTGAGTTTCAGCAAAAAAAAAAAATCACAAATACAGCACTTTTTCAGCATGTGTAATACTGTTAGTAACTCATCTGTCTGTGCTTATGGTGAAACACATTTGGCCCAGGTGGAAGTGAGTCTGGAGAGGTGGAGCTATGCCCCGGAGAGAAGTGGAATGAAAGTCAGGAGCAAGATCGAGTGCATGTTCAAGAATGGCGGGGGGGGGGGGTGGTATGATAGAATGAAATTGGGGGGGTTGTTGTTCATAACAGGTTAAAGGGACAAACCCAGCTATAGTTTAGCATTGCAAAATTAGTTGGATACTCAGTAGAGTGCATTTTTTTGCCAAGGCACAACAAGCCTTTCACCAGTATAGGGCAGCGCAGGCTTGTTTGGGGCCAGACGGTACGCATATGATGTAATTTCTCTACTTCCGGGGTACAAACCACGGCATTTTCAAATGAGTTTTGGGTAAATTACATGCAAACAAAGTGAAAATGCAAAGCAAAAGTGACGATGCAGTGGGAAAGTGGACATGTGTTGCGGATTGTTTTGTTCACCAGAACTGAAAAAAAAAACTTTTTGCGATTGCGTCGGTGATTGCAGCCGAAAACAAAACAGTACACCATTTATTCGTGTGAAGTTATGTTGTGTATATAGTCCCCGTAAGTGGTCAGATCCCGTGATATCACGGAGGGTTAAAACGAGACTACAGTCTCCTATTACCCTGGTTGCCTGAGTGCAGCGTTTATACATATGTTTTTGTTGTTTCTGACATATTTTGCCTGACTGCCAGTGGTGAGATGTTAATTGATGAACTGGTGCGCGGTCGGTCAGTCAGTCACAGTTCCTGCACCGTCGTTTCGACTTAACTATCTCTAAATAATGGACGTGTTGACATGGGGTTTTCACGCAGTACATGGGCAGCAGGTCGGCTTAGTGGTTAGCACTGTTGCCTCACAGCAAGAAGGTCATGGGTTCGATTCCCATCTGTGGCCTTTTTATGTGGAGTTTGCATGTTCTTTCTGTGTTTGCATGGGTTCCCTCCGGGTGCTCCGGCTTCCTCCCACAATCCAAAGACATACAGGTTAGATGAACTGGAAACTTTATAATTGTCCAGATCTCCCTTGTAAAAGAGATCTTGATCTCAATGGGACTAACCTGGTTAAATAAAGACTAAATTTAAAAAGGTGGTGGTACCCCCAATACATCAGTTGGACACTGCAGTCTTGTTTGAGGGCGGGCGCTAAAGGGTTAAAACATGACAAATATTACACAATAATCCTACATGTATGGACAGCCCTCATCTGTCCCCATCAGAAACGTGGCATTTTCGCTGAGTTTTTGGCCAAATTACACACAAACGTAGTGAAAATGCAAAGAAAAAATGAAGATGTGGTGGAAGGTGGACATGTGTTGCAGTTTGTTTATGACCCTGAGCTCAAACACTTTGAGGTGGTTGTGCAGGCGAGAGACTGCAGCTACTCTGTCAAGGTGTATAGGCTAAAACTTACCGACACAACCTCTCCCATTTGCCTTGTCTTCCCGTCTCCACTGGGAACCGAAAAAAAACACTTTTCGCAACTGCTTCTGTGATTGCAGCTGAAAACAAAACAGTACACCATTGTACACAAGTGATTCTGTGTTTGTGCAGGCTGTCCTCGGAAGTGGTCAAATCTCGCGATATCACGTAGGGGTTCAAATGAGACTCTTGACGTCACAGATCAGCTCATGAAGACTGATTTAGCTATAATGTACTCTGGACAGGAAGTGATGTCATGGGTGCTGGAGATAGATAGAATGGTGTCATTATATGGTCAGGGGGAACGTGGTCAGTCAGTCACAGTTCCTGCAGCATCGTTTCAGCTTCATGCTGACATGGAGTTTTCACGCAGTACATTATACCGTTGTGACATTCCACCAGCGAGAAAAACTCTTGTTCTTTTTCTGTCATTTGGACACAAATATATGATGGATAGAATTTTCACCAAGATAATGCAAACTAGTATTGAAGCTTTTAAAACTGGAGCAGCCCATGTGTAGACTTGGTTGCCAGTAAGTTTAGTTTACCGTGTTTTTATAAATGGTGGGATATCAGTGGAAATAAACAAAATGACAATGCAGCCTGATGGCATAATTCTGATATAAATCAAACAAAAGCACCAGATAGCGTTTGGGCAAAATTGTAGCTTCCTTACTTTCTGATGATGCCACTTCTGGGAATTCTTTAAATTTTAAAGTCCTTCACTGTAATTTGACGGTAGACTAGCTGAGGATTTGATTGAAGGGTCATTGGCCATATCGGCTTTTGTTTAGCCATGGCAACAGGCACAGTTTTCCATGTATAAAATATGCATCAAGTAAAGGGTCCCTCTGTGGTAAAGGTGAAAACGGAGAGGTTTGTTTTTTTCTGATTGTGGAAAACAGTGTGCAAACGAATTAAAATTTCAATTTGTTCAACAAGAGCAATCTGAGATTTCTGACGTCTGGCAAGTGTAACAAGGAAAATAAATAACCGATATGTGATTCACATTGTGACCTGGACTTTACCTGGATCCGGATTCCACAGCACAGTGTAATAATTGCATACTGATGCAAAATGGTCCAACTGATCAAGATGTTGCAATCTGATATTTAATTCACAAGCTGAAACAAAATATTGGCTTCCTGATCTTGGTTTTACATCGTGATGTCATATCCGTAAAGTGAAACTTGATCCAGAATCCAGATCTGGATCTCCTTCAAAATGTAATAGTGTCTTCTACGACCTAATATTTTTCTGTGGTGAAAATATGGTGAGTATCTGTGAAGTAGTTGTGATGTAATCCTGTAGGGATTGATCATCCCTGAACTGAAAAGTACTGTACATCTGCACACCAATCACATGCTTTTGCACAGACCCATTCCACTATATTATATTTATTTAACCGTGAATATGGTTTTGGCTGTTTGTCTACAGAAGTATTTTTTTCCTTTTCTTTTTATTGTTCTTCATGCACCAATGACACCATCTTACTTGGCAATGAATTTGATTCTGATTCTAACAGACTGACAGACAAATAAATAAATAAATGCTGATGATTTAATTACGTCCTTGGCAGACGTACTAATTCTAAATCTATCTGTATATTTACTAACATAAAAAAGGGCTGGTCACTTTTTTTGCACTGTATAAATGCCATCTTCTCTCATTCTCTCCCTCTTGTGGTCTTTCAGGGGCGCTGACGAAGGTCAAAGACTGCCCAAAGAAAGAAGGCGAGCTGCGCGACCGCTGCAACATCATTTCATGCGCCACATTAGCGGAGATCCAGCACTTCCACCGTACGCGGGTGCGAGACTTCCGCGCGCAGATGCAGCACCACCTCCGCCAGCAGATCATCTTCTTCCAGAAAATCACGGACAAGCTGCAGGATGCGCTCCACCAATATGATGAGGAGCAGTAGGAGGAGGAGAAGGAGGAGGCACTAGATCGCAAAGCCAATCAGGAAACCTAAAGAAGGAACCAAATGGGGGAGTTGGACAAGTCCTACTTCCTGTAAAGACAGTGAGAGTGGAGATGGTGCTTATGGATTTGTTGTCCTTTAACACTTGTGCCGTTGTGGATCCTGGTCTCGGTGGGACTGGCACTTCAGACAGGACACTGGATTGCAGGTTGACAACATTTTGGATTTGTACAGAAGCTGATCCCAACATTTGCCTCTCCATTCCTACATTCAGGATCACCAACCCCCCACTTTGTGGAAACCTTCCATCTCTTCTCCAATGAAACACATTTCGTTTAACACAAATGTGGGATTAATCTCCTTAAATATTCCAAATCTGAGCTAAATTTGGGTGATTTTTAACAAAAACATTTTTAGTCAAGTCAGCTGTGGATGCAGTGCACACACAGACACAGTGAGAGTGAAAATTCTGTTACTCTCAGTCTCCCAGACAATACATAATAAAAAGAAAAAACAGAACAGTCTTTTATGTGCAAAGCTATCACAACACTAAGAATATAAAATGAATATATAAATACGGCAGACAGTAGACTGTGGTCAGTGAGGTACCTGAATGTCTTGTGCAAATTGAACAGTGATTCAACATTGATGAACTTATCCAAACTAAGTTAAAGTGCATGGAGTGAATAAGCAGTCCGTGGAGATATGCTCAGTGTGTGTGAGGTGGGTGTCAGCAGTAAGACGTCAGTGTATGGGGGTGGGGTGTCAGGATCCAGAGTTTGTGTGTGTGTGTGTGTGGGGGGGTGGCAGCAGGGGATATGAGCGCTCTGACCGCCCGGTGAGTGAAACTGTCAGTCAGTAGGCTGCTCCTGGTCTGGAGACTCCGCAGTCTCCTTCCTGATGGTAGCAGGCTGGAGAGGCAGTTTAACGGGTGGCTGGGATCTCCCGCGATGCAGATGGCCTTGTGGGTGAGGCGGATGGTGGATATGTCTTGGAGGGGCAGGAGAGAGGTGCCTGTGATCTTCTCAGCTGCTGTCACGTTGCGCTGAAGGCTCCTGCGGCAGGATGCGGTGCAGGTGCCGTACTGCACCGTGATGCAGCTTCATAAGATGCTCTCAGTTGCACTCCTGTAGAAGGTGCACACGGTGGGGGGTCAGGGCCCAAGCTCTTCTTAGTCTGCGGAGAACGTAGAGGCGTTGGTGAGCTTTCTTGGCCAGTGATGTGGTGTTGGTGGTCCAGGAGAGATCCTCTGTGATGTGCACACATGTGAACTTGGGTGCTGCTCACCCTCTCCACAGCAGCACCGTTGATGGTCGGGCCGGGGGGGGGAGGGTATTGGGTGTCTGCTCCCCTGAAGTCCACAACAATATTGTTTGTCATCTCCACAGTGCTCACACCTCGTTCCTGTAGTTGATCTCATCGTTGTTGCTGACGAGACTCACCGCGGTTGTGTCGTCTGCGAACTTGACAAGGAGGTTGATGTTGTGCAGTCTTGGCTCAGCAGTGTGAAGAGGAGGGGGCTTTTAGAGTTTGTGTTTACTTGAACAACGTTCACAGTATTGTGTAGATAAGGACAGAAGCATTGTGGGTACAATCTGCTTCTCAATCATGTTTCACTTCCATCTGATTTCTTATATTTCCTGAAGCTGAGATTCTGCCGCTGTTTTTTTTTTTTTTTTTAATGTACTTCCTGTTGGAGCTCGGAATGATTTATTTTTAGGCAAACTATTTCTTCTTTCCAGAAACGTCTCGTCAATTCATGTTTTTTTTGCTGATTCTACACAAATACAGTGACATTCACAAATAGAGTGAATAAGTGACAGTGTGCGCCTCAGAACCTTTGTCCTGAGACCTATGGGTCCTGGTTAGTACCCGGAGGCGAGACCTCTGAGGAAGACCAGGGACTACGCCAGGTCGGGTATCCAGAGTAAAACCAGTGCAGATCTTTACTGGATCCGGTGTGGTGACCCCGAACAAAATAAAGGACAAACAGAAACGTCACAAATACATGAGGTTAAAACAAAAAATAAAGATTGAGTCAGATAGGTCAGAGGTCAAGCTCAGGACAACACAGAGGCCTTGGTTTGTTGTAGGACGATCACAGCTTACCGACCTGTTATACCCCCCCAAAAATAACAAGAATTTTTATACCAGTAGAGCAAAAAATATGATTGAAGATTGTGCTGTGAGACAAACTGTTGTTTCATAAAACATACTTTGATTTGGTTTAAATAGTCTCAGTTTGCAAAATGTTTGGAAGAGCTGGTTCCTAAAACCTTAAAATTATGATAGTAAACAAAGAAAAAAAAGGCATTTACATAAAGTAAATTCCTTCAGAACTCATAAATTGTGACGCTAATAACTCTTGAATGTAATCAGCAGGGTTCCAAAGTAGAACCGTGTACAGAGTTTGCTGGGACTGATTAAAGTGGCACCGTTTTCACTAACACTTTGAAATGTGCAAATATTCAACGGAATTGGTTAAAAGGTTCAAACTACTTGTTGAGATTAAATGCTACACTCCACCTTTGTGTGTTACAGCACATGACATCAAACTGGTGCATAAAACAAGAACTTAATACTAGTTTTGTTCATTTTGTTCATTTTTATCCACATTGGGTGAGAAACCCCGATGTGTTAGTATCCGTCCGTCTGGAGCTACATCTCAGAGATCGCACAGGTCACCTGGTATGCATATATTTGTTGTGATGTTAGCAGCAATAAATATAATGTATGAATGAACCAAATTGATAGCAAATGCAGGCCTGATGACAATTTTATCAAAATTTTAATAGATGGTATTATAAAAGTGAAACTTACAAAGAACATCATTAAACTCTTGGTGGCTTTCCATCATATTTGTTTTGGTGTTTGCACCAATCAATTACTATGATAGCGGGCACGCTGCCAATTTGTGGCCATCAATCCTTCAAACTTCACTTTTTACTGGCTCCTAAAGGTGGCATGGAGATAGTACCACGCGACAGCCCTTACTGTCACTAAATTTGATTGAGCTCATCACCACTAGTTTCTCTGGGTTGAGTTTGTTCAGCAGGATGTACAGAAGAGGGCGATAAAATCATTTATTATATGGCTGCAATGCTATGCGCGCTCTGATTGGCTGATTACCGGTCAGTTATTTTCCCATATCGGACCGGTTACCATGACATTCGGTCCACAACGCGCATTTTCGTTACAAACCAGGAAGCAATAAACACGTCGGCCTGATATTTCCCCATACAGACCGGGTATGCAAGGTTAATAATCCTCTAATCATTCCCATATGATTCCCTACAAGTCAGCACAGAGTATATGCAACTACTTTGCAGCTCTGCTATATGGAAAGACTGGGAATTGGATAATCAATTGACTATTTGCTGCAATTAATGCTGACCTTTTTTTTTCTCAGTCTCATTTCAATTCTCAGATTTATGGTAATGCAGTTTGAGGTTGAAAAGTGTTCATCAGAAACTAATTTACTGGGATAATCACAATAAACACTTTTAAATGAGTATTGATTTACTCTTTTTTTGTTGATTGTTTTTTTTTTAATGTAATTTCACAAGGTGCAAAGCAGTAATGTGGGTGGGTTAGTTAGTCAATCCGAGTCAGCTTGTGTACACAATAACGCAAAAATTATCAAGAGCAATCACAGATTTCTGACATCCGCCAATCTGGATCTGGATGACCTTCAAAATTCAGTGGAGTCTTCCATGCCCTTATATCTATCTGTGGTGCAAATTCTTGAAGTAGTTTTGGCATAATCCTTCAAAGCTTATATAAAGTGAAACTTAATCCAGATCCAGATCACCTCCAAAATTCAGTGGAGTCTTCCACGGATGAATAGGTATGTGTGGTGCAAATTTGGTGAGAATCCGTGAAGTAGTTTTGACATAATCCTTCAAAGCCTATATAAAGTGAAACTTGATCCACAATCCAAATCCAGATCACCTCCGAACTTTCATGGATTCTTCGATAGCCTAATATGTATCTGTGGTGCAAATTTGGTGAGAATCCGTGCAGTAGTTTTGACGTAATCCTGCTAACAGTAATCCTTCAAAGCCTATATAAAGTGAAACTTGATCCAGAATCCGGATCCTGATCACCTCCAAAATTAAATGACGTCTTCCATGGCCTAATATCTATCTGTGGTGAAAATTTCGTCAAAATCTCTGCAGTAGTTTTGACATAATCTTGCTAACAGCCAGACAAATAAATAAATAAATATCAATGATTTTATTACGTCCTTGGCAGATGTAATAAAAACTATTGTGTTGTAACTTACCACATTAAAAGAGAATAATGACTTGAGAGGGGGGTTAACTTTGATGCACCACAGCCACCAATAAAGCAACTTTATTTTCCTATGTAATGTCTCATAGATGTGACTGCCACCTGCTGGATGTGGATGTGAGCGTCAAATAACATGTTAAACTAGCAAATGTGGGAAGAAACATGATGGCCAAAGGAGAGTAAAGTCAGATTCAAAGAATGGATAGAACTTGTGGTTTGGGGATGATACCAGAACTTTTCATCAGTACTGCAAGTTAGTGATGGCATGCTTGAAATCCTTCTTCACAACATTTTCAAACTTTTGCGTCACACATTTTGTACCTTAACTGTGACAAACCAGTGAATGAAGACCACATAATGTGATCTAGGGTGCAGTTTGATGACTTGTATCATGTGATGTGCAAAAATGATCATAGTTTTAACTTTACCGCAACATGGGTACTTCCAGAAATCCTCTCGGAAATGTCACGGGATATATGTAGGTAAGGGATTACTAAAATCTATCAAAGTTCATGATGGGAAAAAAAAATTGTAAATCCCATCAGGGTGAAAATCACACCATGGCACAATGATGGACAACCTCCTGGTCTCCCTGAGGTTTTCCACGGTTTCAATCTATTTTGTCAGACTTCATACGTCTGTTGGTTTTTAGCAGCGGCAGCTCTGTCATTTAAGAAGCCCGATTGCCACTTTCCCAATGAAAATCTTGCTTGTTTTTTTCCCCCCCTCCAGCTGCAGCAGCTCGGTTGTGACATGTGACACCACAGACTTCAGGTCGGGTTTCTGCAGCACCGGACTCTACATTATTCAGACCGACCTTTCTCCTCATCTTTCCTTTTCTTATTTTCAGCTTTTTAAGAATGATTTCCATTGTTTTTTGCTTCATCAGGTCTCATTTTTTAAAGTATTTTGCAAGAGAGAAAAAATGGAGACAACTGGAGTCTCAGTTTTATCGTAAAAAAAATTCTCATCTGACCCAGCAGCCTTCTTCAGTCCTATCTGGGATAAAGGGAACCGTTGGGTCTGGTGCACCTCAATGTCACCTGAAGGACGATGGGGGGTCATACGGCCAACATGAGGAGTTCATTGGATGTAACTGTCCTTCATATCCGTCATTGGAGACATATTCTATGTTATGACAAAGACTTCAGAAATGCCCTCATCTCATGTGCAAAATAAGATTATAGTGTTTTCTGGGAGGTCCTGCGAATTCCACTCCGGTGCAACTTATCATGCATTCATTATTATTATCATTTTTATGAATAGTAATATCATTATTAATAATTAACTATTTATAGAGAGTTTTCCCAGGAGTGTACTCAACAAAATAAACCCCATTAATAAAAGTACACAACAACAGTGCACAAAAAGCCCCAATTAAAGTTATACGGCCATTCAAATGGCACTAAACTGACTAAATTGAGTTACAACTGAAATTCAAGCATTATAATGTAGTTTAAAAAACAACTAATACATTTTTGTTATTGCATTTCCAACACTGTGGCCCAAGCAAAATGTTCATCTGTGTGAAATAACATACATGTTTTCCAGCTTGATGTTTTACAGACACTGTACCAGACCATCTTGGTGAAGAAAGACTGAGCGAGAAGGCGAGACTTTTGATTTATGCTCCGATCCTCACTTGTGGTCATGAAGTTTGGGTAATGGCTGAAAGTATAAAATCATAGATACAAGCAATGGAAATGTGATTTCTCTGTCGGATTTCTGGGAAGTCTGAATATCCAGGAGGGACTCTGAGTAGAGCCGCTGCTTCTTTGCATCAAAAAAGCTATCTGAGGTGGTTCAGGGGTCTGGTGAAAATGCTCTCTGGTGGTATCCCGAGGGAGGTCTTCCAGGCATGACCAACTGGGAGGAGGACTCAGGGAAGACCCAGGATATGCTGGAGGGATTATATTTCCAAGATGATTTGGGAACACTACACCCCCCCCCACCACCACCACCACGACTAGGAAGAATGGGATGAGCTACTTGGTCTCCTGCCACTGCAACCAGGGTAAATGGCAGAAAATGGATGAATGTTGTCCATCTGTCTCATTTTTGGAATTTAAAAGTCCTTATGGTATACACCACAGGCTGAGGGCTTCTTGCAAAAATCCACGGTTCACTTCTCCATCCGAGTCTCCCTGACGATTCCTTTTGTCTAAACTGCATCAAATATCATCCACTATGTTGTCCGACACACTTACGTACAGTGAAGCAAATAAATACTTAATCCACTCTCGATTTTGCAAGTTCTGTAACTGTTATCATAGGTACACGTCAACTGCAAGGGACAGAATAAAAAAATAAAATCAGAAAATCCCATTGTATGATTTTTAAATAATTAATTTGCATTTTATTGCATGAAATAAGTATTTGGATACAATAGCAAAACAGACCTTGATATTTGGTACAGAAACCTTTGTTTGCAGTTATAGAATTCAGACATTTCCTGTAATCCACTCCTCCATACAGATCTCCAGCTCTTTCAGGTTTCGAGTTTCAGCTCCCTCCAAAGATTTTCTATTGAGGTCAGGTCTGGAGACTGGTCAGGCCACTCCAGGACCTTGAAATGCTTCTTATGGAGCCCCTCCTTAGTTGCCCTGGCTGTGTGTTTCAGGTCATTGTCATGCTGGAAGACCCAGCCATGACCAATCTTCAGTGCTCTTACTGAGGGAAGGAGGTTGTTTGCCAAAATCTTGTGATACATGACCCCATCCACCCTCCTCTCAACGGTGTAGTTGTCTTGTCCCTTTTGCAGAAAAGCACCCCCAACAATGATGTTTCCACCCCCATGCTTCACGGTTGGGACGGTGTTCTCAGGGTTGTTCTCATTCTCTAAACATGGTAAGTGGAGTTGATACCAAAAAGCTCTTTTGGTCTCATCTGACCACGTGACCTCCCATGCCTCCTCTGGATCATCCAGATGGTCACTGGTGAACTTCAAACGGGCCTGGACATGTGCTGGTTTGAGCAGGTGGACCTTGCTGCTCTGCAAGATTTTAAACCATGACGGGGTCGTGTGTTACTAATGTAATCTTTGCGACTGTGGTCCCAGATCTCTTCAGGTCATTAACCGGGTCCTCCCATGTAGTTCTGGGCTTTCTCAGAATCATCCTGTCCGCACGAGGTGAGATCTTGCATGGAGCCCCAGACTGAGGAAGATTGACAGTCATCGTGTGTTTCTTCTATTTTCTAATAATTATGCAGTTTTTGTCTTCTCACCAAGCTGCTTGCCTGTTGTCCTGTAGTCCATCCCACCCTTGTGCAGGTCTACAGTTTTGTCCCTGGTGTCCTTAGACAGCTCTTTGGTCTTGGCCATATGGTGGATAGGTTGGAGTGTGATTGAGTGTGTGTACAGGTGTTTTTTATACAGGTAAGAAGTTCAAACAGGTGCAATTAATACAGGTAAAGAGTGCAGAATAAGAGGGCTTCTTAAAGAAAAACTAACAGGTCTGTGACAGCCAGAATTCTTCCTGGTTGGTTGCTGATCAAATACTTATGCAATAAAATGCAAATGAATTATTTAAAAATCAGACAATGTAATTATTTTCCTCTCTCTCACAGTTGACGTGTACCTACGATAAAAATTACAGACCTCTCTATTCTTTGTAGGTAGGAAAACTTGCAAAATTGACAGGGTATCAAATACTTCACGGTATGTACTCGTGTCTTGCTTATTTTTAGAATTTAAAAGTCATGTTAAGTAACAGCACACACTATGGTGTGCACATGTGGTAGTGAGTTGTGGTCTGTTCTTAAAGTCACCCCAACTCGCTGTGTATTAAAGCGAATTGTACATACCCCCCCCCCAATGTTAATAGTCCAGACAAAAAGGGGTGGAGTGGTGGTAAACCTGCAACAGACTCGCATGCAGATCATCAGTTCTTTGAAATTTTTAAAAGTCCAACCAGTGTTTTCACACAAATATTCTTCACAATTATTTTTATTAAAAATAACTTTTTCTTAGCACATAACAAACATGCAGGTGTTAAAATGCGTAAAAAAAAACACAAAAAAAAAAACACCCCAAAACAAAACACATTTTTGTCATCCCTATGTGTGTAAAAATAAAAGCTCAGTACTTTGAAATGTAACCAAATCAGAGCTCATCACATTTTATTGGTTACTTTATGCAGTTTGAACTCGCAGTATGTTTATAAGGATGTAAATCCACAGTTACATTTCAAAACTCCAAAAATGGATGCACACTCACCTTCACATTCCAAAATGTCTCTCTCTCTCTTACACACACACACACAGCTAATGTGTGTACTATTTAAAGCTAATGTATGTACATCTGTTGTAAAAGTTCCTCTTTATAAAGCGTACCTTATTTATGTGATATCACTTTTCTTTATACGTAGTCGTGGGTGAGACGTCACTGTGTGCCAGGAGTCAATCGGTCGGTTGGTCGTGTGACATTTCAGGTATGAACGAGATTTCTTCACTTGTACTGGCCTGATTCTTACCAAATTTGATATATACCTTATGCATAGTGGTGCCAAGGAGGCTATTGATTTTGAGGTCAAAAGGTCAAGGACACTGGAGCGTACATTCTAAAAATGTGAAGGCAATAAGTTGTTTTGAAACTGACCAACTGACCAACCTTTGTATGTGTCTTAGGATTAGGGTTCCCAAAGAATCCTAGCATACCTTTGAAAAATCTTGTGACCCCAAAATGCCTACTGAATTTGAGGTCAAAAGGTCAAAGGGAAGGTCACTAGAGTGTACTGTGTAAAAATCTTGTGAGCATTGTAACTTAGTAGTAACTACCTGACTGTCACCAAACTTGGTACATGTGTTACGCATACCGACCCAAGAAGCCTACTAATGTTGGTGTCAAAAGGGCAGGGTCACTGGGAGTAGTTTGGAAAATTATTCTGAGCACAATAATGTCTTTCCTAATTGCCTGATTGTCACCAAACTTGGTAACTTTGTATGCATGTTAGGCATGGTGACCCCAAAAAGTCTGGATTTCGAAGTCAAAAGGTCAAAATCACTGACCGTTGTAAAAGCCTTCTGCCGAAAAGTGTCACACATCCCTGGTAAGAGTATCAGCATTTGCCCAAGGACTCTGTGGGTTAGTGCAGACTATGCGCTTGTTTTTTTTTCTTTTCTTAATGGTGGTAATAACAGCCCGTTAGACGCATATGTCACTGTATTTCTCCATTTATGCGATTATTTATTTAATAACATTTTATCTTTAATCCTGCAAACCTCAGGGTTCCATACAACAAAACCATGTAAAACGTGTGTGAATTCTGTCTAAAGGTGGAAGCAATTTGTCACAACACTGTACATATTTATGTTCACTTTATGAAAAGAAGCATTCAGTCCTAACTTTAGGTTTTATTCCATTAAATATCACAGCTTTTTTTTCTATCAAAATTACAATGGCGTCATCCATTAACATGCACATTTTCATCCTTTTTAGGACCTTCCTCTTAGATGAATGTGACATTAATCCTGTTCAGACTCATTACACCAAAATCCATCTCTAAGGCACCGTTTGTCTCTGGATTATAACCGTCAAACCCAGTACTGGTTGTTTTTAAGAGTCGGCGCAGGAGACCGAGGTGTCGGAGCGGTTTTGTGTTCTGCTGCCCCCAGTGCTTTAGCACCAGCTGATGGATCTCCACTTCTTGTTTCATTTCTGTTCCTGTGTGTGATACCGCCGTCCACACTTGCACCATCAGATTCAAACGGCCCCCAGAATGTCATCCCGGGGGCCAGACTTCTCCTCCTGGGACTAAGGTGCACCACAGGTGAACTCGGGCAACTGGCTGAGCCAAGTGGGGTGACCACCACGGAGGGCATTGCAACGCTGCGCTCAGGCCGGCCCAAGTAAGGACTGTCCTCTGAGGGTACCGGTACCGCGGCCAGCTCCTGAATGAGGTGTAAACGGGCCTGTTTCTCCTTGCGATGCCGGGACACCAGAATCAAAATGATGAGGATTACGATGAGCAGCAAACAGGCCAGCAGAGGGAGGATAATGAGGAGCGGGTCCGAGGCGGGCCGGGGGACGACCTCCACATGAAGCAGGTGGCTATCTGGAGAGTTTGCCGGGCCATTTTTCACAGAGGCAGAAGGAGTGTGGAGTTGAGGGACGTGCACGTTCCCCGGGCCATCGAGGCTGCTCCCTGATCTCACTCCATGGCTCCCAGTCCGCGTGTGGTTCGTCCAGCGGTTGTGAGCCCTCGTCTTGTGTTGCGTCCTGTTGTGGTGCTTATGGGACAAAATGTGCGGGTGCAAACTGGCGCCAAGCCCACTGTGCACTGTGGATCCCCCACGTCCACCGGCTTTGACTCCGCCCACTGTGGTCGTCCAGTTGTGAGCCGGCTGACGGACCGCCGTGCGTTCTCGACTCGCACCGTCCGCTTTATTTGTACCTCTTGGACCATAACGCATTTGGTGGTGGGGTAAGATGGTGAAGTGAAGCTCGCCCTTTGCTGGCTGCACGTTTCCAGCCTTCAGTAAGAAGATGAAAGAATCATTGAGGGGCGTGGCTGGGGTGTGGCCCTGCCCTGTGGTGACAGCAGATTTGTTGCCAAGGAGCTGCTGGTCAGTGCCGTCACTGAGAGTCTCCTCAATGGCGACTCGGCCTTGGACCACATCACGGAAAGTAAAAGATTTCAGGACCTCCGATGCTCGGTTCGGGTCATAGGTCATCTGCATACATATGCATTCACAGACAAGAAGATGAAATGACAGGATGAACTGATATTAACGACAGGAAATAATGTGTTCAGAAGCAGATCACAACATCAGATCGTTTAAATCAATTCAACTGCTTGCTCTTCTCCAAGATTCCAAGTGTGAGAATTTAGAAGTTTCCCAAAAACATTTGCACACAAAGAAAAAAAACATCTTCAAGTGCTATGAGCTGTTATCATTAAAATATATATATGTATAAACAAACAGTCACATCTTTGATAAATCAATCAATCAACAAACAATTAATATGCATATGTCGCGGACATGAATGAGCGAAGCTCATCAGCATCTCACCATGTCATTTAGGTCCTTCAGACTTTACTTTGAGTAAATGCTTCAGGGGAGCATTAGCATGGCAAAACCCGCCTTTTTAAGCATTCTCCTTATTTTGCCTTTCAGCTTCTGGAGGGGCTCTGCCCCCCCTCCTCCCCACCTTTTTAAGCAGTTTTTTTTTTTTTTTTTTTTTTTTTTTTGCTTTTCAGCTGACCCACCAATTACAGCCCTCTTAACCCCCTGCCACTTTAAACATTTTTTTTTATTTAGTTGTAAATTAATATTTAAAGTTTTCAGCTAGTTGACAGTAGGGCTGTACAATATGGCCAAATTATCTTATCTCAATATTGTCATATAAATTGTCATGTAAATGTCACTTATATACATGCTGTCCATATTCTTGAGCCACTTAGGTGGGTAGGGAGAGTTCCCATGGGATAAAAAAGCTTTTCAACCTACCATCCCTGGTTCTCAAGACCAGGCACCTAAGTGGCTCTAGTCTCTCTTTTTTTTTAAAGATATTTCAGTGTACCTTAGTAAACACTAGTAGAGTTCCACCTTAGATTTGAAATGTATAATAGAAGATATACCTTACTGAATTTTCATATCAATATGATATACGATATGACTATGATTTGACACAAAGTGCAGCAACAGTGAAAATTAAACATTCTTAAACAAAACAATAATAATACCACACTCATTTTGCACTCATCGTAAGGTTAGGATACTGGGCCCTCCAAAAGTATTGGAACACTTGGAATTTCACACATTGTAATTTGTTTATGCCATTTTAAAGACAAGAAATACAAAAAATAAAGAAAAAAAAGTTCTAAAATTATCTTCCTCAAACACAAACTAAAAGCAAATCTCTAAAACGTGATCAAACCTGTAAAAAATAATCCGTTTTATTGCCAGTTGTCTTTAGATAAGTCAGGGGATGGAAACATGAACATTTCCAAGTCACTGAATATGTCTTGGATTTTATTTACATCAATTATGAAGAAATACAAAACTTTCTTTCACCAAAACATCAAATCTAGGCTTTCATCTCAAATGTACTTTCTGTCAAATTGTAGCTGAACTTTCAGATTTTCTTTTAAAGAAAATCCTCCTCTACACCACTTCATCAGGAAGCTGGATTTTATATTTTTAATTAATTTATATCAAGTTGTAGAAATTTGCTTTCAATTTGAGTTAAGGAAGATGATTTTTGAAAAAACAATGTATCTGAAATGGAATAAACAAATTAAAATGTGGGAAATACCAAGTGTTCCAATACTTTTGAGGACAGTTGAGAAACACTGAGGAGCAGCATCTTACATCTCATATATAGTGCAGCAGATAACAGACTTTTTAGAGTAGAATCCTGCAAATGGTGATACAAGCATCAAATTTGGCACAAATAATCCATAGACATTAACTCTGTAAAAAAACTGATTGGCCACTTGAATTTTCAAGCAGCAGCCAGGTAGAGGTCAAATGAAGAATTAGACAGGGGTCAAAATTAAAAGATGCTCCAATTATATAGAAAACTACACCACATTATTTGTCTGATCATGAAGATTCCAAAAAAGGTATAGTTTGGACAATTTGTGACTGCATGTTATGGCGTTATAAGGTAAAAGCAGCAAGAATGGTGACAACGGTCAGTTTCAGTTTGTACAGGGGTCAAAAGTTAAAGTTGCTTCATTAATTTTGCTCCAGCTGTATTTGTGCTGAATTTGATGCTTGTATAACCATTTGAATGATTGTTTCAGTTATCTACTGCACTAATAAGCAAACAGAGCATGAACCAGCTGCTGTCTGTTAGCTTGAACATGTGTATATAAGGCAACCCGAATTAAAGGAGAAATGCTGCTTTTAACAACCTGGACCTCATTTCTGACATAAAATACGATTGTTTACTCACCAATATAAGTTTGGTGTGATTAGAAGTCCATAGTTCAAATGACGTGTTCAGTTCAGATCTGAAGCAAACATTTTTCCTTTTCTACTAAGGTGGATTAGAACTTTTTGTGGTACACAGCACAAACTACCTGAAACCTAGCAGTCAATGTGACTCAATGATTTGAAAATGCAGGTCTTTCAACCAGATGTGTGGTGCCGTGACATGTCAATCATCTGTGTCCAATCAGATTTCAGGGGAGTCCAGTGAAACCTCAGCCTCCACTCTAGCTCCACCCATGCTAGGAAGTGTTCAACATTTCCTGTTTCACTGTGAGTGATAAATTGGCACTTCCTGTTTGAGTGTGAGCTTGCCACTGAGTTCCCGCGAGATTTCATGGGATCTCGTCTGTCAATCCAGGAAGTGTTTGACATTTGAACATTTCCTGTTTTACTGTGGATTTGAATTTTAATAATATAACAATAATAATAACAATAATGTTTTTAAAGATACATAAATTACAAAATTTAATACATTTTAATGGAGTTTGTTTTGTGTGTGTGTGTGTGTGTGTGTGTGTGTGTGTGTGTGTGTGTGTGTGTGTGTGTGTTTGCTTTCCTTCACAATTTCTCTTAACTATTTCAATGTCATTTTGATCTTTACCAGAATCCAAATTAATATTATTACTACTACTACATCTACTACTACTGCAGCTACTACTACTACTACTAATAATAATAAACATTTATTTTCATAATATACAAAATAAAGTATGAAAATTAACATTAAAAAGCTAAACTTCTCAAACAGGCTAAGAATTCTGTGAAAATATGGACAAATTGTTTTTGTCTAAAACACTGAAAAGTACTTGATTAGTTGCTTCATTGTAATTTAATTAACAGATTACCAGCGAAAGCTTTACCTTAACGAGTTTGCCGTGTTTTGGTGGTGAGAGGACCTCAAATACCGGGTCGGTTCTGGTGATTCTGGCCAGCTCTGACGCATCCATCATGGCTTTCCCCAGTTTGACAGCGATGCCGCTGGGCACCCTCACCGGCTCCCTCAGGTAGATCAGCGGCCGCACCGTCACCTGCACCGTCTGTCCCATTATCTTTCTGTAGTCAACGCCGGGCGATGATGCCGACACCGAAATCTGGAAGCTGTCCTGTGATTCACTCAGATCAGTCATGTGATAGACCACACGGCCGGACTGTAAGTCCTCGTGGGTAAAGGACATGACCTCTTGGTCATTTATAGCGATGCGTCCGTGGCGAGGATGTGCAGTGACCGTGTAGGTGATAGTGGCCCGGGTGCGACCATTGGTCTGAGCTGCCAGCTGGTTTGTTGTCAAGACAACAGCAGCCCTACCTTGGACCAGTGACAGACCAGTGTTGTTCTCCATGGAGACAACTGGTTCTATCACTTCCAAGCTAAAGAGTTTGTAGAGCGGATGATGATGGCCGTCCGTTATGTTGAAGTAGAAAACTCCAGTGGAGGGTTCACCCTGGTGGATAGAACAAGCCATCAAAACCGTCTGTCAGTATGTCTCCCAGGTCCTTTGTCCAATTTCCACCCATCTTGGCATGTAGACAAAAGTCAACCCCAGAACTGTCCTGAAAGTATTTGAAGTGTTTGTTTCAGCAAAGGGCAAAAACTTGATTTTTCATTCCCATTTGCACCAAAGTGGCACTCATAACAATGTTCAAGGTCTGACTTACAAGTTACTGACACAAGTGTGAAAAAAATTCTCAGTGCGATATAAATAGGCAAAACTAAAAACATGTCTATCTAGAGCAAAAAATTGTCTTCTTTCCAATGGTGTGTGTAAAAAGTTTGTATGATGCATTTTTGTATTCATTAAATGGCAATTTATGTAAAAAAAAAAAAACAAGCAAAAAAATTGCATTTTTGGTGACAAAATTTTTTCACTTCATCATATCAGGAGGTCTGTATCACACAGCATCAAAACACTGATGTATTTTAAGGTTTTAACCTATTGTGTATAATATCTTGTTTTGCATGGTATCAAGTTTTAAGGGGAGGGGTAAAGGGGAGGAAAGATTCGGTAGGAAGGATGTTTCTCTACTGGACCATCTGTTGGAGAATCGTGTAGACTGAGACGCGTCTCGTGCATCTAAGTCACTCAGCATGTTGCTATTGCATCAAGAAGCACTGTCTGATTTAAGAATGGATTACATTTTTTTAACCCAATGTTTACTGTTACTTCTCTTCCTCTATCAAGTGTGATAAATGGGTGTCTAGTTCTCATGTATTAACAATTATTGTTGATCTATAAGGAGAGATGTGTATTTACAATTGTTATGTTTGAGCATTGTCAGTGCCTTTAATAAATCATTCATGGCTATTAAACTATCAACATTTTTGCATTTTTCTTTTCAGATCTGAATTCCTGAGAAAATTTTACTTTAGAATCAATGAAATTTCAATGAATTGTGTAATGCTGAAAATTTGGCTATTTTGGCAGTTGAATTTAAGTCAGACCTTGAACCTTGTCACATGCGGAGGTAGGTTCTGAGACCGTCCAGCATGGTTAAACCTACCAAAAGTCAATCAGTGGGGTGACTGTCATGTCTCCCTGTCTGTTTGTTGGCCACCCCTCCCAGGTCTATTTGCTGATTTCTACCAAACTTGGTATGTCAAAGAAGGTTGACCCCAAAACTGTCCTTAAATAATTAATTTTGTCAAAGTCCTGATCCATCCCCAACCTCTCAAAAGCAGTGGTGTACACAGTTCCGCTAATCCGTTAACTAATTAGTGAAGCTAACTTTTTGTTACTGGATCAGCCTTTCAGCTAACTTCAAAAACCATCAGCGGACCAATTAGCTAAATTTAGTTCCGCTAACTTAGTCTGCTAACATTTTCTTTACTGGCATAGTTAGTAATGGTCAAACACATTTGTAAACCCTAAATCATACATGTTGGTTCCTGTCTGCTATGTATTTTGCAGCAGTCAGGGAGCTGTGAGGAGATGAGCTCAACTCTACCTCAGCAGAAGGCTGCTACAAAAAAAAAAATAATTTACATTCACAGCATACAGAGCCCATGACATGTGGCAAAAGGCATACACAGTAAAACAAGTTTGACTTATGGTTTGATTTAAAAACCAAACTAATTCTGGACAGTTTATTGATATTAACATTAACTCTGTCATTTTTACAAAGTGAAAATATAACATATATCTTTTAATTTTAAAATAATGTACTAATTCTGAAGGTTTGAACATTAACACACACAGATGCCAAAAGGCATTAAGGGAAAATCAGCCTCCGCTCATCACTGATTGGTTGATTTATTATGTGTAAAAACCAACACACAAGTTACTGTAACGTGTGTGTTGGTTTTTACACATAACTGGGTATTTGTAAATTGTGTCATTTTTTTCATTTGTAAAAAAAATAAATAAATAAAAAGGCAAAACTGAAAATTCTGTTTGTAGTGTGATTCAACTCAACATTCATGTGATATTTGGGTGGGCGCTATTTACACTGCCATCCAGGAGATGGCAGTGTTCTATGCATTTTGACCCAGGGTAACAGACGGAAAAGTGGAGGTGATGGCCTAGTGGTTAAACTGTTGGCTTGAGACCAGCGGATACTCGTTTCAAATTCCAGCCTGACCGGATAATCACTACGGGCCCTTGGGCAAGGTCCTTAATCCCCTAGTTGCTCCCGGTGTGTAGTGAGTACCTTGTATGGCAGCACCCTCACATTCGGGTGAATGTGAGGCATTATTTGTAAAGCATTTTGAGCGTTAGTGGCAAATGTAAAAGCGCTATATAAATGCAGTCCATTTACCATTTATTTACCATTTGCCCTCAACTGCATTCATGCAAATACAACAAACAAAAGTTGACCAGCGCAGGGGTCTGCAAGCAGAATGACTCTTCACCTGCTGAATGAAGTGCAGCCGCCTGTGGTTGACATCGTATTGGGTGAACGAGGTCACCGGCTCTGGTCTTGCCCCCAGTGTCAGGTACCCACTGTTGGGTTTACTGACCACGATGTAGTGCAGCTCCTCAGGAGGAGTGTCGTGATCTTCAACCTAGACATAAGAGGATTATTGTTTTAAAATTCCATAACCTGGCTGTTCACCATAAAAAACCAGCATGATATGAGCATTGTCTCCAACCATGTCCGCTTATAGACTCTATAACACCGACCCACCTGCAGATTCTCTGGTCCAAGTACCACACGCTCACCAACTACAATCTTCATACTCGGGTTTCTACTCCTGATGAGTGTTGGCTGATCATTGACCGGCGTTACTGTGATGTTGAATATGTCTGTCATCGCCAGGCTGTCCTTCACCAAGTGCGATGCCGGGTGTAACGATGAAAGGGAGGATGATGAAGCTGAATAGCGGGGAGGGAAGGATGAATCAGAAGAAAAAGCAGACAAAGGAGAAGAGGAAGAAGAGGAATACTCCAAAGGAGCCACCCAGGCCCGGAAAGTGAAGCTGTCGTTGGTCGTCTCAGAGTCGTCGTGGACATATGTGACACCGAACTTGTTTAGGGCAAGCTGAGAGAAATCTGGTTGGTCCCTGGGCAAAATAAAAAAACAAAAATCTGTGATCCTTCTCCTCAGCTGAAAATCTAAGAGAAATTTCAAAATGACAATATGCAGTACTACGTGTTATTTAAAGCAATCTGAATTTAAAAAAGGAGATACAGCCTGAGGTTTTAACAGGAACAGCACAGATGTTATGTTAATGTGTACTGTATTTTCTGGAGTATAATTCACACTTTTATTTTGTATGAGGAACTCACTTTTGAACACAATGTTTTCCTGGTAGCGAGTTTAACAACGGACAGGAACTCAGTGTATCACATGTGCACACCATAGTGTGTGCTGTTACTTAACATAGGAACTTTTAAATTCCAAAAATAACCAAAATGGACAAATAAATGTGCAGTGGACAACATGTTGGATGTTATTTGATGCACTTTGAAGAAAAGGAGTTGACAGATGGAGACATGAACAGCAGATTTTTGCAGGAAGCCCTAAGTCTGTGGTGTGTACCATAATGACTTTTAAAGTCCAAAATGAACCAAAATGGACAAATAAACGTGATTTGGACAACATGTTATGTTACTTGATACAGATGAAAACAAATTGCTGGCTCACAGTGTCGGAAACATGACAATAAACTTAATTTGGGATTTTTGTGCATTGTTTCCTTGTACTTTTATTACTGGAGTTTATCATGTTTAGTGTGTTGAAAGCCCTATATAAATAGTTATTATTATTAATGAACACATGTTTTTGAGTATCTAAGCCGCACCAGAATGTAGGTCCCAAGACCTCCCAAACTAGCAAAACAAACAAAAAAACAAACAAAAAACCTTGAACTTATACTTCAGAAAATACAGTATATGTACTTTAATTGCATTTTGGTATCTTTTAAATCTTAAAATGTTCTCATTTTCTTTATTTTGAGTAAATTAATTGGAAAAACAAAGAGTTCAACACCTGCTGATGTTTCGTCCTTGTATAGAAAGAACACCATAGCGTGGCAGGGAGATTACACGATACAGGATTTGATGGTCTTGGCGTTTGGGTTGTGGAACTTTGCCCAGGAGGTTTGTTGCATCGAGTTTGGATGTATCAATCATCACACTGCCCCCTTCAGCCACCACAGCACCTGAGCGAAACAGACGACACATCATTTTTCACATTTCTCTCTTAGATAAAGCTTCTGGATACACTAACATTAAAATTTGATTTAGAGAAGAATGTTGAATTTTTGCACATAGCACCTGCATTGCTCAACAGTCTGGTCCTGTGGTGCAGGAGGTCTTGATGTTCACTGGCCTGGTAGGAGATTAAGATGGTGAAGGTGTGCAGAGGTAGGAAAGCAGGCGGCGAGGACACAGTGAAAGAGAAGGAGTCTGAAGCCGACCATTCCACTGACTCCGGTTTGTTCTGATCATACAGGACAACACCATCATTCACCTGAAGAAGCAAAACCATAAAGATACAAATGGAATTTCATTCACAGATATTAAAGGTTTTCTATGTGTCCATGAGTGAAGTGACATATATTATCACTTATATTTTAAGTTTTATTGTTCTAATGGTTTTTACTGTTTCTTATTGTGTTTGTTCTTGCCTGTACAGGATTATGGTGATATTGTGTGTATGTGTGCTTCATCCAGTTGTCTACAGTCCTTGACCCCGCTGTACCATTATGCTCTGAGATTCATCATTGCTTGGAGCTGCCTCACCCATCACTATGAGTTGTATGCTAATGCTGGCATGCCCTCTTTGAATGTAAGCCAATATGCACACTGGATGTTTTTGGTTTTCAAGGCTCTTATTGGGTTGGTTCCAATTAATTTTCTTGAGAGATCTGAAAGCCGTTATGCTTTGGGCTCAAATGACATGTTGTACTTTCGTGTACCTCGTGTTCGCATTGAAACGGGAAAGAAAGCTTTTAGTTTTTCTGCTCCCTCTGGAATGTCCTCCAATCTGAACTGAAACTGTCTGGGTTGATTTCTCTGAATGCTTTCCGCTGTATTTTAAGAGATCACGAATGGCATTCTTTTGCAAAGTGCTTGTGTTTTTAAATTTTAAATTGTTTTAACTTATTTATTGTAACTATAACCAAGCTGATTGTTTTGTAAATTGTTGTCAACTTGTTTATTATGATGTGTGCTGCTGCCTTTCTTGGCCAGGTTACCCTTGTAAAAGACATTTCGATCTCAATGGGCTTTTTATCTGTTTAAATAAAGGTTCTATATACGAGTGTATATATGTATGTGTGTGTGTATGTATGTAGAGAGAGAGAGAGAGAGAGAGAGTTGTGCTCAAATTTTACATGCCCTGGTAAAATCAGATAATATGAATAACACAAAACTTTTTTTTCACTCATGGTCAGTGGTTGGGCGACACCATTTATTGTCAAACAACTGTGTTTACTCATTTTAAATCATAATGACACATAAGCTTATAACTTCTTCTGGGTTGTCTGGTGTCTTTCCTCACTCTTCTCCTTCTTACAGTCACTCAGTTTTTGAGAACTGTCTAATCCATACAGATTTATCATAGTGTCATACTGTTTGTATTTCTTTGTAATTGATGTAAATGAAGTCCAAGACATATTCAGTGGCAGCTTTACCATCAGAGAGCCTCGTCCACAACTACCACAAAAGACTCCAAGCTGTCGTTAAAGATACACTGTATTAAGAACATGGGTATGTAAACTTTTAATTGGGGTCATTTGGGTACTTTCCAGAGGTGGGTTGAAGTCACTGTCGAGTCATTCTCAAGTCATCAATCTGCAAGTCCCAAGTCAAGTCTCAAGTCAGCTTGCAAACAACTGCTGGTCATTAAGACTTGAGACTTGTTTTGGGACTTGCTGATTCATGACTTAAGAGTGACTTGATGGTGACTACGTCCTACCTCTGGTACTTTCTGTTGTCATTATGATTTTAAGAGTAAACACAGTTGTTTGACAATAAATGGCTTCACCCACTAACCATGAGTAAATAAAAGTTTGTGTTATCATTCATATTCTCTGACAAATGGCCAAAAACCAAAAATTCTGCCAGGGTATGTAAACTTTTTAGCACAACTATATATATACAGTTTTTACTATGTGTAACTGTATATGTTAAACCACTTTGAATTACTACTGAGAACTGATATACTGTACTAGAACTATTGACAAATTTCCATTGTACCTGCATTAATGGTAAATGTCCACCAGGGGAAGATATTGCTCCATTTCAAGAACCTTGAGACATGATGACGACCAACCTTTAGCTTATTATACTGCATAAATAATCTTCTTCTTCTTATTATTATTATTATTATTATTATTATTCTTAAACTGGGACAAGTGATTAAATGCACTTGTTTTTTGATTCATATAACATATTTGTGAGTTACATGTACAAACAATAATACATCCAAGAAACTCGTATGACAGTTTCTTGGATGGGGGCGGGCATCATGTTGAGCTCTAGTTTTCTTTTAACATAATTATAATTGAAAATTGCAAATGGAATTTGTTGCATAGCTTCTACACAGCCACGAATGGTGACCAAAATCCACATACTGACAAAATGTCCAAAATGTCACCATGTGGTTGGGTTGTGATGACATTGAGTAGCCTTCAGCATCGCTGCTCTTCAGTCACAAGTATATTATGAGAACAGGGTGCGCTGCTTCTGTCTTGACATCCATAATTACGCCGTTATGCTGGTTTGTTGAATGTCGTCAAACAAAAATACAAGCACACAAACATCGTTACCATCCTCTGCGTGAATGTAGAAACTGTCCGAGTAGAGTTGTCATGCAAACGCTGAACCAGGCGGCCAAGTTTGGGAGCAGCGGTCACCGCAAAGACGATGGAGTGGTTCCTTCTGATGTCGCTGACGTCGTTGGTCACCACCTGAAGCTCCTCCTCAGTGATTGGTGTCATAGAACCTTGAAGGAGAATGAGAAAGTTCTGTTCCACCATGATGAATGAAAACCTCCAAGAAAGCAAAACTTTTACTTTACAGTTGCTCATATTATCCAGATATTGCAATCTAGGCCCAAACTGATTTCTCATACTGTTATTACAAAATGAACGTCCTGGCATTGAAGTCTTTTGGAGATTCACACCAAAATGTTGTGGTTTCTAATTCAGGTCAGACATGTCTAACTCAAAAGGTCTGGTGAAAATCAGAATGTTTGAATTGTTTTTTTTTTTTTTTTTTTTTTTTTTTATGCGTGGGTGTTAATTTAACCTTTACTTAACCAGGTCCCATTGAGATCAAGATCTCTTTTACAAGAGAGACCTGGACAATTCGAAAGTTTTCAATTCACCTAACCTACATTTCTTTTAAATGTGGGAGGAAACCCACACAAACATGGGGAGAACATGCAAACTCCAGTCAGAAAGGCCACAGGTGGGAATCGAACCCATGACATTCTTGCTGTAAGGCAACAGTGCTTACCAATAAGTCACCGTGCCGCCACATGTTACCTGGATAGACCTCCACTTGCTTGTTTCTCTGCAGGGTGATGACCAGGGAGTTTGCAGTTGTGCTGAAGATCTGCCGAGGGGCAAAGTTCACGCCGTCGTTTACCTGGAAGTGAAAACCACCAGACAAGGCACCTACAACACAAACAAGAAATAAAGGGTTCAGATGTAAAACCCAGTAACTCCATGTTTTTAGAGAAAAATGCAGTTTAAAATGGGGATTTAAAGGAAAATCCATCAGAAAATACACAGATTTCATAAATAAAATGAAAATGGTTCGAATTCTTTAATATTTTCACCTAAGCAGCGAAGTGCATGTTGGCCTCAACTAACATATTTATGGTTTTGAAGATACTGGGTTTTGCATCTGAACCTTTCAAATATACTTAAAAATATGACATAAATATGTAATAACAATAAACAAAATATGCTAAAACTGCACAGATTCTGCTTTTCATCACATTAAATCTCATATTGTTGCTCACCGCTGTGCACAAACACCAGTTGTCCAGTTTGAATGTGATTCTGGGTGAAGTTGAGAATGTGCCTGGAGGGGGCGCTTTTCAGAGCCAAGTGGCCGTTGCTGGGAGGTGTGACGATGAATTCAAGCCCCCCAGGTGGCGTGTCCAAGTCCTCTGCGCTAAGATCGTTTGTGGAGATTTCTGTCACCGAACCCACCCACACCTGAGGAAATGAGACGATTAAAACAGCACTTAGATCCAAAAGATTACAGTCATACCTTCATTCTTTGGATGTCTCACCTTCAATCCCTTATTGGCTGTAACGACAGGAGTCTCATCGTTGACAGGTGTGATATTAATGTTGATGGTGCCGGGCAGACTATGCTTCCTGATTTCAGTCTGATTGGCCACGATGATGAAGTTATCTCTCAGTGTGTCGCTGCCATCATGGATGTAAGAAATATATTCATGTTCCACCTGAAAACAGTAGTATGGTAAATGATCAGGTACTGATTCATTACAATATGTCCCCGATTAAAGAAAAATAAGTCCTACATTGGGTTGGCGCTTATTTCCAGATACCGTGGCATGGAGTGGATGAGCGTCTAAATCTCCACCTGGATGAGATGCCAGTGCATCACAGATTACTCTTCCCCAGCCAAAGCTGGCACCCATTTACAGCTGGATGGGCTGAGACAATGCAGATGAAGTGTCTTGTGCACAAAACTAGAATCAAAGCCTGATCGACACAGCTGTGGTTTCAAATCCTAGCCCACAGAGCTAGTGAACTGATTAGAGATTAAGTAGCCAAATTTATGTCATACCAAATTTCTTTTTTAAATGTTTTTGTCAAAGTCTAAGTTAATAAAATAAATAACATTGAAAAGGTAATAAATAATGTTGAAAAGGTTAAAAACACATTAATATTTGATGTACATAGCATTTGCTCTATTCTTCAAAAATGACACACTGTACCTTTAATCCAGTGAAACAGGCAGTTTTACTGTCATGACAGGTTTTTTCAACATTTTTGAGTGGGATTGCATTACTTAAAAAAACAATATAACCACTAATTGTCTTGTTTGAACAAGAGCTGAACCTGGACTGATTTGATTTAATGAAAAATGAAAATTTAAAAATAAAAATTTGATGAAAAACTTTTTGAATCAGTTTTTCACTTTGTTGTTTCACTGAGGCTTATAAACTGTAAACAGTGCCAATGACAATATGAAAATGAGTGGATCCCTCCCCTTCCCTCCTCCCCCCTCTCGCTCTCCCCCACCCCCTCCTCCTGTTCTCTCTCTCCCTCCCCCTCTGTTTTTCTCAGAGCTTTTTGAAAAGTGGGAGCCTTTAAACTGTAAAAGAAACTGTAAATTTCTGAATGTATCAGTATCTACGGACAGAGCAGAGATAGTTGTACACTGAGCTGCCTTCAGCTGAATGCAGCTGTCTGCTGATCTCTATGAAGAAAATGAGAAATATATTTCTTATTTCTTTAATTATTTGGTTGAAATTACAAAATAAAGCAGACGTACAATGCTTTAAGCTTGAAATATGATCAAATTGGTACATATTTCAGCAGCATTTCAGTTCATTTTTTGGAAAATCCATGCTGGGTGGGACAGCCAATTTGAACCTGAGAGCCCGGGCAGAAATTTGCAGTGATGGGTGGTGCCACCCAGTGTCGTAGCTAGAACCCTGACTGAGAATACATCCTACCCTAGAAAAACTGAACTACATCCATTTGCAGTGTCAAAGGATATTTTAAAATATGGCAATTGTTTTAGAACAAGTATTAAACGACAGAACAGTTGTCATCAATTACTCACAATCATGTAATTAATAATAATTAATAAAACATGATGCTTCCCCTGAAGATCCACCACTGTGACGTGAGTTCAACATGCACTGTATTGGCTTTGAAATGAGCAAAGATTTTAAGGTTCCCACTTCAATATATCTTCCAAATAGCCACTTAAAAAGTACAAAGTCCTAAAGGGAAATCTGTCATTTCCTCCAGTGCACACACAAACCTCAGACTGTGTGAAGGCCGTAATGGGCATGCCAGGAATCCTGCTGTGCTCCAGGTGTCCATAACGTGGAGGAATGATGACCCGATAGAGAAAATTCATCTGTGAGAAGTGATGGTTGGCGACCTGGATGTTGTTCAACGTCAGCGGCAGGGACGACCCCTCATCAAGGGTCAGTCGGACACCTAGATAACAAACCAGTTCTCAATTACTACTATTAAAAACCTCGATCAGAGTCAACCCCTGGAAAAAAAAAAAAGATGAAATCAGCAAACATAACGGATATTCACCAGCTTTCTCATTTTACAGTAAATAATTATGCAAATGACCCAAAAAACATTTTTGTTTGATAACCAAACAATCGTCTCTGTGAAACTTACCCAAACTAATCACATTTAAATCATTGAAATTAATATCGTGTTTTCAGGTCAAGTACATGAAAAATGAATCAATCAACAGTGAGGAAAAAAAATATGGAATCACCTTGTAATGTGCATTTCTGAGATGTCCATTTTTAGACTCAGTGTCTGTCTGCAAAATTTGTATTACCTACTATTTTATATCCACTTACATACAAGTGTAACTATGCTATTTTCCCCACACTTTTCCAAAAAAGCTAAAATGTGTCTGTTAACATCTCCAAACTGTCTGCTGTTACAAAGTGCGACATGTTTTTCATGGAGGAGGATGAGAAGGAGGCTTCTGCTCAGAGAACATTAATGCAGATTGTACCCGTTTGTCCATGTTCACCTACTTTTACACAAGATTACCCCCCCAATCGGCTACACAAGTTTTTTTGTATTATCAGCTCTTTACTTTATTTTTGTGCATTGTCATCATGTACTATTTTGTTATTGGCATTATTTTTTTTTATTATTACGTTTTGTTTAGTGCTTTGAGTCCTGGGAAAGTCCGACATGAGCAATCACTATAGTTATTCTTATTAACAACTGTGTGATTTATCCGTTTATACGTTGCAGGATCTCCCAAACTAGTAAAAAACAACAACAACAAAAACACAATTTATATTCTGGATTTGCACCAGTTAAATCCAATTATTCATGTTTTCTGGATCATGACTTAACCCAAAATCACAAATTGTTAAAACATTTTAAAAACTTTCCCAATTGCTCATAATGTTGTACAATACTACTTTTACCACTGATTACAGGCCCTGACTGAGAATTTTTTTATTTGACATAAAAAAAGCTTTAAAAAATACATTAAAACACACACACAAAATCTGGTATCAAAAACTGGCAATAGGAAACTGCCCTAAAACAATATTGGCAAAAATCTAAAAATGCAAATCAGTGTGTTGTTAACAGAGAATGCTTATTAACAAGCTGCTGGACAAGATTTTAAGTCCCTGAAGAAGGAAATCCAACACAGAATGCAACAAAAGAACATAAACCCTACAATTTGGTGAAACTATAAACAATATGGGAAGGCTGCGAAAGGAAAACACACTCGTAGACCAAGGAAGATGTCAAAGTGTCAGGATGTAAAACTCAAAGCAATATACGGCTTGATAGAACGATATAGCATAATATAAAACATCAAGTCCTAAAATAAAATTCATCTTATGAGGTTGATTTGGTACCTGTAGAGGGAGGAGGATAGGGATGACATCAATGTCCAGCCTGATCGGGCTGACCTCTGTCACCCCGTTGGTGGCCTCCAGCAGAATGGAGTCGTTGGTGCTTCCTGCGACCTGCTGATGGTAGATGACTAACCCCTGGTTGACGTCCTGCTGTGTGAAGGATGTTGTTGGCTGATCTTTGTTACCCTGCAAAACCAAACACACCAAGGTTGAATTCCACTTTCAAGTCTGTATAATGGTAACGTGGTTAATCCCAGTTCCTGCTGCAGTTCATTAAACCTCAATTCTACTTCCACTGGTGCACAGTGATGATGCTGCAAATACCTATATTGGAATTATTAATTTAACTAGTCGAATTTATGCCGTAATTTTTACCTCCGCCAAGGAGGTTATGTTTTCGGTCACGTTTTTTTTTTGTCTGTCTGTCGGCAGGATAACTCAAAAAGTTTTGAACAGATTTTGATGAAATTTTGTGGAGTGGTTGGACATGACAAGAGGAAGAAGTGATTAAATTTTAGTGGTGATCTGGATCACAATCTGGATCCAGAAATTTTTTAAAGGATTCTTCACCATTGCGGGATAGGGGGAATTTTGACATTCTAGTTTCTAACTCCACAAAAACAAGGCAGAAAGGCTTGAAAAAAATTAAGGTGTAACATAGTCAATGTTCTATCAAACAACAAAGGTTTGGTGATGATCGGATCTGGATTCCGGATCTGGTGATCCAGAATATGCAAAAATATAGGGAAAAACAAGAAAAATGTGTCAGTGTGAGGTGACAAATGAAGCTAGAGATGCACAACTAACACCAAATTGTAGCTGAATCTGTACTAAGTAAAGTGTCATCAGATTTGATGTATCTTCAAATGTTATGGAGCTAGATCCAGAAGAAAACCGCCATTACCGAAAAAAATCGTTTTTATACAGTAACTTTTCAACTAGTAAAGACATAAAAGTGATTCAAGTTCTACTGGTATGTTTTCATGGTCAAGGATGTCAAATATAAAGGAAAGAAAAGTGTATTTATCATAGTTTTGGTTGTAACACTGAACTGTGAATAGATCACTGTGCCAGGAGGGAATCTCTTTAGGGTCAGTGACCCTATGGCCTTGGCGGAGGTTTGCACTATGAGTGCTTCTAGTTTTTCCTTTGTTTTCTTTTGCCAATTGAAGCATTCAGTTTTCTTCCCCCAATTTGGACATTCCAAATATGATTTTCTGTCTAAGCATTTCAAAAGCAAACAAAAGTATTGTGAACTGATAAGGTTCCAAAATCTTTACACGATGCTATGTGTCATGCTCTGCTGGCCTTCAGGAGAACATCCACATATTTGGATCTAATCTGTCGGTTGTACCTGGTAGAGGTTTGGTGCTGCTGCTCCTTGTTGTTCAGATGCTTCTCACTGGTGGAAATCTTCTGAATGGTGCCGAGGGCCGGCGGGTTTGGACAGTAAAAAACGATCTCTGAGGGCTGACGTCCTCATGAACCACCTTAACAAGAACAACATATCAATCAATCTTCTAAATCTTAAGATATTCATGCCCACGTTATGAAGCAATACACGAGATGCCCTCACTTTGAAAGAATGGATGAAAAAATGTTGCAAAAATCATCACAGCCAGGTTTGTGAAACTGATTGTTGTCTGTTGCAAAAAATGCTGAATATCAGCACAGGTTCAGTTATGGCAACTAGAACAGGTTTGAGCTGGTTCGGGTATCGGTTTATTTGTTTCAGCATGAAAAATGAGTGTCCAAAAGAAAATGGAAAAGAACAATTGTTCATTTCAGTTCTGAATATTTGTAAAATCATTCAGAGTGAGAATCTGACTTTAGCGCCGTTCTCACTTTGAAAGGACACGGAAACCAGAACCTGTAACCGGCAAAAACCGATAAGCGAAGGTCACAGTTATCATCATTAACGTAACATGTTGTAACGTGCTGAACTTGCACTATAACATGCAAAAACAATCTCCTGCAGACAACTTCAGCACAACCTTGACTCTTCTAGAAAAGCTCATGGTGATGTCATGGTGATGTCACAGCATCTATGACAATGTTACACGCTGCACGGAAATGCATGTTAAAGATTGTCGAAGTTCACACAAAGGCAAAAAATAAATTTCCCAGCATGTAAAATCCCGCCACAATGACAGCATATCCTGGTTTACAATGATTCCCAAAGTGTGGGCCAAAGCACACTGGTGGGTACTGCAGGTAGGCTATGAGAGGTCATTAAACATAAATTTTAAAAAAGTCTTTGATTTTTCAATTTTGTAATGGCGTTTAAAATGACCTAAAATATAGTAATGAAGTCATAAAGCAAAGACGAAGATGAAATCTAAATTATGTGTTATTCTTCATTTATAAGAAAGTATAAGAAAATACTTCATGATTAAAATTGTGATTCAAGGTTTGAGGAGCCTCAGACGATTTTTAGATTTCAAAGGGGTTCCAGGATTGTTACGTTCTGGGAATGGCTGCTCGAAAGGTTTTCCAAGGTATGGACAGAGTTTTAAACCACGACTTTCTGGGATGCATATCAGTGAAAGTGAGAAGGGGGCTTTTAGTGCCACGTTTTTGTGCGAGGATATGTTACAACAATATCTGATGAAACAGTTTGCTACGTATGATTACTGGCAGTTAAAATAAAATTAGAATTACTAATATCCACCATATGTCTTGTAATTTCTGGTGGAAAGTGTTTCAGGTTTTTTTTTTGGTCTAAAAGAAATACACCTAGAAAATGACTTTCAGTGAAACTAATCAATCTGTTTTTCCTGTGGGATTAATAATTTGAACCAGTCCTACCTCTAAATGTTGCCTGCTAATGGTTGCATTCTGTCCCTCCGCCACCATGACTGGCCGGTTCGTCGCGACCGTTGGTGGCCTCTGGTGACTCTCCAGGTATATCTTCACTGGCACGCCGATATCTAAATGCACCTCCCTCCTCCCTCTAAGCAGGCGCTTCTCTCTGCTCATCTCCCTCGCTCTCGCCGTCACATTGAACATGTCCGATAACGCCTGACTGCCATTGTGGTGATACGCAGCAGTCCCTGCCATCAGTCTTGCTGGGAGAATACCGTTATCGCGTCTGTTTCTGTTACGGTATCACGATCGCCATCGATAAAGCAGAGGACGCCATGTTTAGGTGGAAGGAAGACCTCGAAGGTCACTTCTTGTGGTTCTCGAATGTCGAGGTTCGTGAAGACGCTGAGGTTGCCAGAGGTCAAGGTGGTGATCCCGCCCTGCTGGACCAAGATGCCCGTGTTGTTCTCCACCTGTAGGAAAGGATCCTGAGCCACCACCTGCAAAAAGGACACAACAATACTTAAAGAAAGAAAGAAAAAAGAAAGAAAGAAAGGCTTTTATGCTGCAAAAACAACTAATACCCCCATCACACATACGCGTATTGAGAACGAATTCCGTCAGAATGACACATCCGGCCATAATCGGGAAGTATTGAGGTGCAGTCTGAAGACCTACGGACATCAGTCTGTGAGCATCTACATATTTGGTCCCATTCGCTCGGCTGTCCCGAGTGTGTTCCACATGTTCGAAACACTCTTGGTGCCATCGAGATGGAACGCACATTTCTCAGTTGGTTTATGTGCAGTTTTTGCATATTCTGACCACAGTCTACATTTTCTGATGGCATCAAACAACATCTGAAACAATCTGATCGCGGTTGATTGAGCTCTGAGATTGAGTGATCACAGCAAAGCCTGCCAGCATGTTGTGGGATGTCCACCTCTACTGGACCCCGGCCAGGGAGGGCAAAGGGCATGTTGATATGTAATAACATGTATGTGGCACGCATTCATCATATACAGTGAATGTGAACAGCGCACAATCAAACCAAAAGCACCGTGTGCCGCTGCGCCTCTCCGTGGTGTCATGCACAGATGCATCAGAGCGCACATCAGGTATGGAGCTGAATGGATCTCACCGCTGTAAAATACATATTATTACTTGATCACTATCTAAACTCTGTAAGGGGTGTGACGTGGAACTGTATCACCAGGCCATGACAACGTTACTAAACATGAAACTCACCTCCAGCACGGAAGCATGATCGCTTCACAGCACAGAGCACACAGGAACCAAACCACAGCCTGTGGTGAAAAGTCTCTCACCTGGCTGCTGTGTGTTGAAATAATCACGCAAAAATTAAATCCCATGTGATGATCCAACCGACATCACGGTGTACAGAGTTGTGTTGTGTAGTGAGAAAAAAAAGTAAAAAGAAATTAAAGTTTGCTGGAAAGGCTGCGTCTGACACACGGTAACTGCTTGGCCCACTGCCAGAAACTTTCAGTAAAGGTGTCCAGTGGTGCGCGCGCACATGTGCTATGCGCACGCGCTTAGTGGCTCATTCAGCGGTTATGAATACACACACAGCTGAGTGATAATTTCAGCCCCACACATGCGCGGTGCGCTCACATGAGCGTGAGGAACACAGCGCTGCCTCCCACTCCAGTCCTGTGTTTGCCTTCCAGACGTTTAGACATCGGCAGTCTTCGGCGCCTTTTATGGCCATCTGATGGGCCTGTGTCATCTAAACTGTTGTCTAGATGCGCTTTGGATGCCATCGTGCAGATGTGGACGAGGTAATCTGGCTGCGTTCTGACACTGCTGACCATGCCTCTTTCCCTCCCGACTGCGTCCGATGATGGTTCCTGCACATTCTTGCTCTGTGTGACGGGGGCCTCAGACAAGTTTGTCTGGTTTATTAAGACATAGATCGCTAGGCGACGTCACACACTGTATGTGGACCTAATGAATGAGTGTTCTTTGAGCTTTTTATGACATCACAATGCAGCTCAAAAAGCTCTTCCGTCCCATTTAATGACAAGGAGTTATAATAAAGCAACTGAAGAAATTGCTAATGCACATGTACGTATAACATGCACAAATTTATGATTTAATTAGGGATACACCCAATCATCAAAACATCATCTCTTATGCCAAACTTTAATATGAAGGAAGAGGCTATTGACACAGTGCGACTTTGAACAACATCCAATAAGAAACCACTGTGATTATCGAGAGAAAGTGGGACATGGTGGAGGTGAAGCTGCACAGGATCTATGTGAAGCATTTCAAGCTCAAAAGCAAGAGTTAAAATTAATCTTTGGGTAAAAGCTGAAGACACTTTTATACCAACAGGCTTTCAGTTAGACTTGTATGGATGGAATAAAAGACTCCACTAAATTTTGGGGGTGATCCGGATCCAGATTCTGGATGAAGATTTCCCTTTATTTAAGCTTTGAAGGACTACTACTTCAAAACTATATCATGGATTCTCACCAAATTTGCACCACACATAGATATTAGGGCATGGAAGTCTCCACTTAATTTTGGAGGTGATCCGGATCCGGATTGGCGGATGTCAGAAATCTGTGATTGCTCTTGTTTTCCACTGTTTTTATTGTGAAGCACTTTGTAATTTTGTCTGTTATGACATAAGTAAATCTTACTTCAGGTTGTGCATGAACCGTGACGTTGGACAGTCTAAATCACAATAGGTTCCATCCTCTGCACTGTACTGATAGCAGAAGTCTCGTATGAAACACATCAACAACAAAGTATATTAAAATCACCTCCAGCAGTGTTGAAACATAATGTTTTCCATCTGATACGAAAAGCACAAAGCGTCCGAAGCTCACACCTCTGTGGATGAACAACACCTTTTTCTGAAAGGTTAAGGACAGAAGAAAACATGATGAAAGAATCATCACATCATCAGGTTTGTTAATAATATAATAATAATATAATAAAAAAACATCTCAAACGCAAAATCTGACATTTTTCAACTGAGGGGCTGAACTCATCATGAGTCAGTAGAGCGTATCACCACTAAGTGGACTGGAGGCTAAGGTAAGCAGGTATTGTAATTGTTTTAAAATATTTGTTTACATTTAGTGACGTAAACGTGCATGTTTGCCTCTGTAAAGATCCTCTCTGTGCAGCCAGACACTTGTTTTTACTTGTTCTGGACCATAACATTAAGTAACCAGTTAGCATGTGACTGGACTGTGTTTGTGCTCTAAAACAATGTTGGCCTTTGTCCTGAGCGAGAAGATGAAACCCTAAACATCTCAAAATAGAGCTCAGATTGAAATGCCAGAGTTCCCCTTTAATGTAAATAAAAAGAAACTGTTTTTTCCGCCTTCAGTACGAGTCAAAGTATCTCAAAGTACTAAGACAAAAACAAGTGGTTTTGCTGTTTTAGTTTTGAAGATGTGGCTCAACAGTCATCCAAGAGGGTCAACAGCAATTTCATCTTGTTTTCAGATTGATAATACATTCAGTACTTCCTCTTATGGCACTTCCATGTTGCAAAAACTCATGACGTCAGCTGTGATGTCATTACATCAAACTTCGTGTCAAGCAGCAAACGCCTGCGCTGACCCCGAAAACCAGTGTAGGTTCACATTTTTCATCACACAGAAAACTGATCAGGAATCAGTAAGGCAGTTGGACCGACAACCGGAATCAATAACAGCATTGATATCAATAAAATCTTATCAATTCCCTTCCCCATGAGGAAGTGAAGCTAACCTGCTGGATGTCCTGCTGGGTGAACTCGTAGAGCTTGTGGCTGGTGTCATTGACCAGCACCAACTCGCCCATGGGAATTCCCCTCCGCGTGTACACCAACCAGCTGTCATCAAAGTCCACGTCATCGTCCTGGTAACGAAGGTCATCCAACGTCAGCAACTTTTGACCATCACGCGCCACACGGAAAACTTTGTCAATAACCCTGACAGGTCTCTGATCATTGACAAGCTGGATGGAGATATTGAAGGTGTTGGTTTCAGTTTTCTCGTCCTTCCTGGTGTTGTTTTTGTGCCGTTTGTAAATTGAAATTTGAAAAGTAAAAGAATCGTGCTTGGTCTCACTGTCATCATGAATGTACATAATCCTCTGTTCGATGATATCCTGATTGTCGAAGGTCACGATGTTGTCATTAATAGAAGTGGAGTTTGAGAGGTTGATCTTCCTGATCTGACCGTGCCTTGGTCTTGTGGTGATGGTGTACTGGACCTCTCGGGTACTCGTTGTGCAGGTAAACAGGACGTCCTTGGTGATAACTTTACTCCCACCTTCCAGCACAGACAAACCTTTGTTTGTAACGGTGACAGCAGCCGGCTCTGCTTTGATGTTAATTCTGAAGTCGAAACTGGTCGAAGTAGCATGTGTTGAAAACACCTCGAAGCTGAAGGTATCTCCTTGCATCATCATACACCCTGCTGAGGAGGTCATACTTTACCAAACCGTCTGTGATATTCTTCTGGCTGAGGGTCGAGTTCTTTTTTAAGACTTTCTCACTGAGGAACATGCGGCCTTTCTTTGGTACCGTCAGGAGCCTGAAGTAGATGTCACTCTCGTTGAGCTTGGCACCCTTAGATATTGCGTGGAGGTCCTTGGGGGTAATAACAGCACTCTCAACACCGTTCACCTCCATCTTACTCCGTGTGACCTTGAAGTGGATCCAGCGTATCACAATGCAGAAAACAACCTTCTCTGTAGCTAAGGACCCAATACTAACGTTAGATTTGAAGTGATCAGTGATGTTGTTTTGACTCTGAAGGCCCCTGTAAGTGCTGAGATATCTGATACGTTCTTTTTCTAGGAGCTTCTGTGAGAAGGAGACTGTTGGTTTCCAGTCGCCACTTGAATGTAGCCTCTGGAGTTCACCATATTGTGGCAACACAGTTATATCATAGCGAATTTCAACTGCCTGATCAGCCACATTAACTTGGACGGCGAGGTTCCTGCTTGTGATGACCATAGCCTTTCCTTGGTCCACCTCCAACCCGGTGTTGTTAACAAGTTTATGTTCGAGTGCCACTGCCATAATTCTGAACACGACTGTGTTGCTCAACTGCAGAAAGAAGAGAGAACAAGGAAGAACAAGTCAGGAGGTACAAGGAACAGGAGACCAGAGAACAACGACACGACAAAAGAGGAATAAGAAAAGAAAACAAGAGGAGACAAGAAGAGAGACAACAATACAGAAAAGTCAGATTTAAAACGTTTCTGGTCTTGCCCTCCTTCTTTCCATTTTAAAATGGACAGGGTGTGGCTGGAACTTTCCAGCACATTAAAGGTCTGGAAAGTTTGTCTGCTTTTCCCTAACGCACTCACCCAAACCCGTGCACATGCCTGATTACTGGGCACTATTTCAGTGTGTAGGGTAAGACACATATCAGCAAAAATCAATATACAAAGACATATTTCACTGCTGTAACACCGAGCCCAATGACTATATGTATCTGCAAGGGGACCCCTTGTACTACAACGGTGGTTCCCAATCCTGTTACTCTGGACCCTGACTACTGCACATTTTCCATTTGTCCCAGATATACTGAGATCAGATCAGCTTAGGCGGGCGGGGTTTCAGCCAATTAACAGCTGGCTGAACAATGGAATACCCCTGACCTGGCTGATTATGGGCAGTTACATCAGAAATGCACAGTACTTTACATTCTTTGAATGTAAGGCGATATACACATGGATGACTTTGGTTTATAAGGCTCTTATTGCAGCCCGGTCTCAGGTTTTTTTTTTTTCGTGCCCGCTTCATGAAATGTTTTTTATTTAGCTATTTATAATCATCCCCTTCACATAACTCTAACCATAACCATAGCATAAGTGTGTACCCTCCCCAAACGTTAACCATGACCCAAGCAGCCCCCCCTTCACCCCACATTTTCTGCTTCCCCGTCACAAAATGAATTTATGCTCCCGCTATGAAAACGCCCCATTTTCGTACCCCCATCACAAATCCATAGATTAATGTACTTTTCATAACCCAGTTCACAAACTGCTGTGAGACGGAGTTACTTATTGGGTTGGTTACGATTTATTTATCCGTTTACTTCGGAGATCTGAAAGCCGTTATGTTTTGACATGTTGTGGTTTCCTGTTCACACTGAAACTGAAAGAATGCTTTTTTGTTTTTCTGCTCCCTCTGCTTGGAATGTCCTCCAAACCAAATTGACACTATCGTGGTTGATTCTTCTCAGTGCTTTCCACTCTATTTAAGAGACCACAAATGGAAATCTTTTGAAACATTGCCTGTATTTTTAAAATTTAGATTGTTTTTTAACTATATATTGTTATTACAACCAAAATGGTGTTTTATTTGTAAATTGCTTGAATATTATTTATTTAATGGTTATTTTGATGTTGCTAATTTGATTCTTATGATGTGGGCTGCTGTCTTTATTGGCCAGGTCACCCTTGTAAAAGAGGTTTTGATATCAATGGGTTTTTATGGAAGTAAATCTGTGCCATCAAAGTTTGAATTTGAATTTTTTAAAGTTGAATTTTTTTTTAGCATCAAAATCATGGTTTGAAGTTGAATTCTAAGTTAGAATTTGTTCAAAACAATCAACCTAAAACAATTTCCACCTAAAAAATTAAACCTAAAAAAATTCCTCAAAAATAGAAAAGCAGGAAGAAGCAAATGATCTCTGTCTCAATCATCCAACCTTCAGCAATGTATCACGTCTTCTTCTTCTTTTGATTTGGTCTCGGTGTCACGTGAACAATGGAGCGAAACGTGATTGGGTGAATGCATTACATCTTCTTCTTCTTCTTTCAATTTGGTCTGTGTCACATGACATGAACACTGGATTGCCTGAACACTGGATGATTGAGACCGGGATCAATTGCTTCTCCCTGCTTTTCTGTTTTTTGAGGTTGGAATTTTATTTTGTGGTTGAATTTTTGTTTTTTTAAGTTGAAGTTTTTGAGGCTGAATATAAAAATACTAAAAAAAATTCAACCTTAAAAATTCAAATTCAAACTCTGATGGCACAGATTACTTCCATACTTTTCTCTGGTTAAATAAAGGCTAATATCCTTTAGCTCCAGAGGGACCAGGATTGGGAAACACTAACCTGCAAGTTAGACAATTACAATTTCCCCAACCCTGTATCCCTCATCTTCCTTTACACAGGTTAACTGGGTTTTTGGTAAACTACTACTAAACTACTATGGTACATACCTTCTGCCCATCGCTGACGCTGAGTACCAGCCTGGAGGTGAGATCTCCAGTGTGGACAAAGCTGATTTTACCCTCTTCTAAATCTTTCAGAGAGAACAAGCTTATGGCCCTAGAAAATAGACAAATTCTGTTGACTTACATACTATTCTGCTGTTTTTTTTCTTTTTGCCATTCTTATTAGACCCATACACAAGATCAAAGAAACACATGGAGATGAAACTCTTCCCATCTGTTTGTTGCTTATGCCTTTTGTTCTGTTTGCTGGTTTTCATTGTATTCTTTGTTAGTGGCTATGAGTTATGTTCAGTGTTGCCACAGTTACCCAATTCCTGATTACCCCTTGAAAAAGTAACTTAGTTACTTACTGATTACTCAGTTTTAAAAGTAACTAAGGTAGAACACTAGTTAGTTTATTAGTTACATTCAGCAGCTGCCGACAACACACCCCCCCCCCCCCCCCCCCGCCACCACCTCAACATGAAAATGATAGCCAGTTTTGCCAATACTCACTTTACTGGAAGTGCATTTTTAACAGTAACGTAAAGTAAACAATGCATGTCCTGACATTTTAAGTTGAACTTAAATTCTATTTTTTGTAAAACATGAAACAACGTCAGACTTTGTTGAGTTCAAAACATAAATACTTGTTTTGTAAAAAATAAAATAAAGTCAGTCTTTCTTGACTTCACTGAACATACGGTAAATACTTGTTTTATAAAAATAAAGACTTTCTTGACCTCATATTTACCTATTGACAGCACTGTAATGTAAAACTTGCAATTTATAATCTACATTGTTTATGAATGTAACTATTCTTTCTAACATTTTTCTAACAATTATTTTATTATAAGTAGTAGTAGTAGTATAAAAAAATGTCTTCAAAAGTGGACCTTTTAATCTACGGTCGTTATGGGGAACTGCCCCGCCCAACTCCCTCTTCCTCATTGGATTCAACTCATGTGGCCATTTTGAACAGGAAAAATGGATAACATGTATTTATGCAGAAAACACGACCAGATTGACAGGCAAAGTTTTATCAACTTTCGGCACATTTCGGTGGGGAAAAAAAGCATCAGAATTTGTTTTTAACGTATTGCGGGTCTTCAGCTGTTTTTAGGGAGTACACTCGCAGAGTGCCACAGACTTTGAAAGAAAAAAAGCGGAAAAATATCTTTGTAAAGCTGTAGGTGTGCAGCAACTCAGCCACATGGGGTGTGCAGCCAGTACATTCTGAGTGCCAGTCCCAAGCCCGGATAAATGAGGAGGGTTGCGTCAGGAAGGGCATCCGGCGTAAAACAAGCCAACCCAACTATGCAGAGAATCGAATTTCCATACCGGATCGGTCGCGGCCCGGGTTAACAACGTCCGCCACCGGTGCTGTTGCCCAACAGGGTGCTGGTGGAAATTGGGCTACTGCCGGGTGAAGATGACGAAGAAGAGGAGAACGTTTCCACAAACAGCGGGAGAACAAGAAAACTAGAAGGGTGGAAATGAGAGTAGGGCCTTTGAATGTTGGTAGTATGACTGGTAAAGGGAGAGAGCTGGCTGATATGATGGAGAGGAGAAAGGTAGACATATTGTGTGTGCAAGAGACCACCAAGTTCCAAGTGGAAGGGAAGTAAGAGCAGGAGCATCGGCGGTGGGTACAAGTTGTTGTACCATGGTGAGGACAGGAAGAGAAATGGTGTTGGGGTCATTTTAAAGGAAGAGTATGTTAAAAGTGTGTTGAAGGTTAAGCAAGTGTCTGACAGGGTGATGAGTGTGAAGTTGAAAATTGAAGGGGTGATGATGAATATCATCAGTGCATATGCCCCACAGGTAGGTTGTGAGATGAAGGAGAAAGAAGATTTCTGGAGTGTGTTAGATGAGGTGGTGGAGAGTGTGCCCAAGCATGAAAGAGTGGTGATAGGAGCGGACTTCAATGGCCACGTTGGTGAAGGGAACAGAGGTGATGAGGAAGTAATGGGTAGATATGGTATCAAGGATAGGAATGGGGAAGGACAGATGGTAGTTGATTTTGCAAAAAAGATTGAAATGGCTGTGGTGAATACCTATTTTAAGAAAAGGGAGGAGCACAGGTTAACATATAAGAGTGGAGGAAGGTGCACACAGGTGGACTACATTCTTTATAGGAGATGCAAGCTAAAGGAAATCAGAGACTGTAAGGCGGTGGCAGGAGAGAGTGTCGTTAGACAGCATAGGATGGTTGTTTGTAGGATGAATTTAGAGGTAAAGAAGAAGAAGAGAGTGAGAGCTCAACAAAGGATCAGATGGTGGAAGCTGAAGGAGGAAGACTGTTGTGTGAAATTGAGCGAGCAGGTGAGAGAAGCACTGGTTGGAGGGGAAGCAATTTTGGGCAACTGGAAAAGTACTGCAGATGTGGTGAGGGAGACAGCTAGGACAGTACTGGGTATGACATCTGGACAGTGGAAGGAAGACAAGGAGACTTGGTGGTGGAATGAAGAGGTCCAGGAAAGCATAAGGAGAAAGAGGTTGGCGAAAAAGTTTTGGGATAGTCATAGAGATGAAGAAAGTAGATGGGAGTACAAGTAGATGCGGTGTAAGGCGAAAAGAGAAGTGGTAAAAGCGAAGGAAAAGGCATATTGCAAGCTGTACAAGAAGTTGAATAGTAAGGAAGGAGAAAAGGACTTGTACCGATTGGCCAGACAAACGGACAGAGCTGGAAAGGATGTGCAGCAGGTTAGGGTGGTAAAAGATGCACATGGTAATGTGCTGACAAGTGAGGAGTGTGTACTGAGAAGGTGGAGGGAATATTTTGAAGAGCTGATGAATAAAGAAAATGAGCAAGAGAAAAGGCTGGATGATGTGGTGAGAGTAAATCAGGAAGTACAAGAGATTAGTAAGGAAGAAGTGAGGACTGCTATGAAGAGGATGAAGAGTGGAAAGGCAGTTGGTCCAGATGACATTCCAGTGGAGGCATGGAATGTCTAGGAAAGATGGCAGTAGAGTTTCTAACCAGATTGTTTAATAAAATCTTGGAAAGTGAGAGGATGCCTGAGGAGTGGAGACGAAGTGTGCTGGTTCCTATTTTCAAGAACAAGGGTGATGTGCAGAGCTGCAGTAACTACAGAGGCATAAAGCTGATCAGCCACAGCATAAAGTTATGGGAAAGAGTAGTAGAAGCTAGGCTTAGAAAACAAGTGAAGATCTGTGAACAGCAATATGGTTTCATGCCGAGAAAGAGCACTACAGATGCAATGTTTGCTCTGAGAATACTGTTGGAGAAGTACAGAGAAGGCCAGAAAGAGTTACATTGTGTGTTAGTGGACTTAGAAAAAGCTTATGACAGGGTGCCAAGAGAAGAGGTGTGGTATTGTATGAGGAAGTCTGGAGTGGCAGAGAAGTATGTTATGGGTAGTGCAGGACATGTACAAGAATAGTGTGACAGCGGTCAGATGCGCAGTTGGAATGACAGACTCATTCAAGGTGGAGGTGGGATTACACCAAGGATCAGCTCTGAGTCCTTTGTTGTTTGAAGTGGTTATGGACAGGTTGACGGATGAGATCAGACAGGAGTCCCCATGGACTATGATGTTTGCAGACGACATTGTGATCTGTAGTGAGAGTAGACAGCAAGTTGAGTCTACGAGGGTAGGCTGAAAAGTTCTAAGGCTGACTATGATGCAGTTGTCGAATTGAACAAATTCAGGGTTATTTTTCTACATAGTCTCCCTGCAACTCCAGACACTTCTTCCAGCGGTGCTTGAGTGCTTCGATTCCCTTGCCATAGAAGCTTTTATCTTGAGAATCAAAATAGTCCTCAACGGCAGCCATCACCTCATCATTGCTCCGATAGTGCTTCCCAGCCAAGTTTTTTTTCAGGTTTGGGAACAGATGAAAGTCCGAGGATGCCAAGTCAGGGGAGTATGGTGGGTGATCTACCAGTTTGAATCCACACTCGTGGATAGTGGCCATGGCTACTGTTGACTTGTGAGCTGGTGCATTGTCTTGATGGAACAGCACCCCTTTCATCAGCTTTCCTGGTTGCTTCTTTTTTACAGCCTCGCGTAACTGTCTCAGTAGGTTAGAATAGTACTGTCCATTTATGGTTTGTCCCTTTTCAAGATAGTCCACAAACACAATGCCCTTGGCATCCCAGAAAACTGAAACCATGACCTTCCCCGCAGACAAAACGACCTTGGCCTTCTTTGGAGGTGGTGACCTTGGGTGTTTCCACTGCATTGATTGTTTTTTTGTCTCTGGTTCAAAGTGTTGAACCCAACACTCATCCTGGGTAAGAAAACGTTCCATGTAATTGGCTGGATCCTCTTCAAATTGCGCCAAGTTTGCCTTCGACATGACTAGCCTGGTGCGTTTCTGATCAGGCGTCAGAAGACGTGGCACCCACCGAGCTGACACCTTTGACATTACAAGTTCTTCATGCAGAATGTGTTCAATTCTCTCACGGGATATTCCCACAGCATCTGCTAGCTGATTAATCATCGATCGTCTGTCGTCCATCACCATTTCATGAACAAGGTCAATGTTTTTCTGGGTTGTGGCTGTTGCAGGCCGCCCAGACCTTGGGTCATCTTCAAGGCTCTCTCTGCCCCTCTAAAATTCAGCTGCCCACTTCTGCACTGTAGATATGGAGGGAGCTTCATCCCCTAATGTAGCAACCATATCCGCATGAATGTCCTTGGGCTTTAACCCCTTCTTATGCAGTTACTTAATCACACCGCAATGCCAGATTTTGTCCATTTTTGCCGTTTCCCTCTACCACAAACTTTCAAACTTGGCTGTGAACCACAAACTACCTCACAACCTGGAAGAAAATAACACAGTTAGTCATCAGAAGAGTTGAACTTAATGCATGCCAAGTTTTATTGAAATGGCATTTCTCCTTCTTGGTGAGCCTTAGAACTTTTCAGCCTACCTGGAGAGGTGGAGATATGCTTTGGAGAGAAGGGGAATGAAAGTCAGGAGAAGCAAGACTGAGTACATGTGTGTGAATGAGAGGGAGCCCAGTGGAATAGTGCAGTTACAAGGAGTAGAAGTGGTGAAAGTAGATGAGTTTAAATATTTGGGGTCAACTGTTCAAAGTAATGGAGAGTGTGGTAAAGAGGTGAAGAAGAGAGTGCAGGCAGGGTGGAGTGGGTGGAGAAAGGTGGCAGGGGTGATTTGCAACCGAAGAATATCAGCAAGACTGAAGGGGAAAGTTTACAAGACAGTAGTGAGACCAGCTATGTTGTATGGCTTAGAGACGGTGGCACTAACAAAAGACAGGAGGCAGAGCTGGAGGTGGCAGAGCTGAAGATGTTGAGATTCTCTTTGGGAGTAACAAGAATGGACAAGATTAGGAATGAACATATCAGAGGGACAGCTCAGGTGGGACGGGTTGGAGACAAAGTCAGAGAGACACGATTGAGATGGTTTGGACATGTGCAGAGGGAGAAGGATGCTGAGGATGGAGCCACCAGGCAGGAAGAGAAGAGGGAGGCCAAAGAGGAGGTTTATGGATGTGTTGAAGGAGGACATGCAGGTGGTTGGTGTGACAGAGGATGATACAGAGGACAGGGTGAGATGGAAACGATTGATCTGCTGTGGTGACCCCTAACGGGAACAGCCGAAAGACAAAGAAGAAGAAGACTGTAGGTGTGCAGCAGTCACTGCACTTTGAAAGAAAGCAACAATGTTTTTTCAACTCGGAGCTGCTGCACAAAACAGCAGATGAACAGTTTGCAGCATGAAATGCAAAAATGGGTGAAGTGGGAAGTTCAGCCGAACCTCTGACCTCCCCCTGCCCACGGGACAGTTTTAATGCTTTGTGATTGACCCGCACTATCTCTGCAATCGACTTATTGGGCACTCCTGATTTCTACTGTATAAAAATACAAAACTAATAGCAACACACAGTGACTTGTATAAGTAACTTTAATCTGATTACTGATTTGGAAAGATTAACACGTTAGATTACTCGTTACTGAAAAAAGCGGTCAGATTAGAGTAATGCGTTACTAAGTAGCGCGTTACTGGCATCACTGGTTATGTTATCCAGGTGGCTTGCCAACAATAAGGTTTCCTGTTTGAACCGTATCAGACTGAGTGATTGTAGTGTTGGACACGGGTCATACTTGCACCAGCACTCACATGGGACTTGGATCTGGTACTACATTTAAACACAGGTCTCTGTTGAACAAAGCATCACATTTGACGATTCGGCCGTTGGCCTGCTAACATAGTAACCACTGATCCACTGTTAACGAGACCTGAGTCAAGTCAGCATGCCAACGTGATTGATGTGTCACGACGGGTTGGTTTTAAAGGGATATCAGCTATTAGGCTAGTTAGCAGCTATTGGAATAGTTCAACAAAATTGATCATACCCCACCCCACCCCACTTTCTTTCAGCCTACCTCTTTTACTTGAGAATAGTGCACTGAAGCATTATATGGTTGTACAGATGACCATGTCTCAAGAGACGTCTGTGCCTGAAGGTCATGCTGCAGATTATCACTAAGTGACTTTACAAAAAGTAAATCTAAAGCTCCATCAATACAAATTGTTTCTTTAGAACCACATTGCCCATGACTCTATATTGTATTATGACCTCAAGTTTGGGAAACAGTGGGTTAAAGCTTTTGTCCAGACCAACCTGCCAGGATAATCCTGGTGCTCGAGGTATCCAGCCTCAGTGTTGAGGTTTCCAAGTGAACGGAACATGAGGTCTGCAGGACTGCTGTCAGGGTCTGACACTCTCAGGATGTCTGTTGTTAGCTAGAAAGATTTTGATTGTATTATTTAATTCTTATGTTGAATTCATAAAACCATGGAAATGACGGCATTTTTATCTGCTGTTCCTACCCGTCGTTTGGAGTTCTGCAGCAGAGTGAAAAGGTTTCCCTCTGGCAGATTGAGCACTGGTGCATCATTCACAGGAGTGATGCGGATGTTAAACCGGTAGAGACGTTTGCCCTTCAGTAACACAGGAAGCTCCTTCTTATTGGTGGTGAAGAGTGAAAACATGAAGAAGTCAAGCAGGTCCTCTGACCCACCGTGAATGTACAACACTCGGCCCTGCCAGAGGTCCAGCATACTGAAAGTCCTGCCTTCTTCCTCCACACTCGCTATGGTACTTCTTTCCTCCACCTTGTCTTTTGTTCTAACAGGTTCCGGGCTACGGTCCAGCTGGAGCCGGCCATGCACAGGCGGCACCTCAACACGGAAAATAAACTCAGAAGGGTGGATTCCCAACTTCCGAAAATCCAGATTTACCTAGAAAGAAGGAATAACATTAATGTTGAAGTTTTAAAACTGTACCTCACAGTGAAATATTTGTCAGCCCAACTGACGCTACCTTAATGTGTTTTGGTTCCAACAGTGCACGTCCTCCCTCAGGTACATCAAGCTTTCTGAGAGTCACGAAGTTGGAATTCTTCTTCCTGTCATCACTGCTGTTGCTGCTAATGGACTGTGTGGTTGTAACATCAAGCTCAGAAACATCTGTTGGGCTGGTGATGGTCACGACCTGTATCCGCTCTGTCTTACAGCCCACAGAGATGTCTTTGGTGATGAGAGCTTGAGGAAGGCCCGTTCTCCTAGCGTTCAACCTAATTTCTCGAAGGCAGCCTTTGAAGGAGCCTCCTTCTCCTTTTCCAACCACTTCTGCCAGCAGCCCGGCTCGGCTTACCTCATTCCAGGCTTGGTCATCGAGGCCTCCCAGGAGAAGAGGCCCCTTGGTCTGTAAGACCTGGAAGTCCTCACCAAGGCTGGCATCAAGAGACTCCTCCCCCACTTTCAGCTGCACGCTGTGAGGCAGCAGGCGGAGCTGGACAGGGTACCAGGTGTAGCTGCTGTGGAGATGTGTTGAGGAACGCAACTGTATTTTACCCCCAACTCCATTTCCAAGTGTTGCAACCATTTTTCCATCTCTGAGCTCGATAGCGATAAAGCCTTCATCAATAGCAGAGCTGTATAAGACCACACCATCCTTTTGCCTGGCAGAGGGGTGAATTTCACATTCAAACACTCCTTCCTCTAGCACTTCCCACGGCGGGAGAGAGATGAAGGCTTGAGAGCTGTAAAAAGTGACAGAGTCTCCTTCTGCTGCAGAAAACTGCGGACTACATCCAAGACCCACCGCATGGACAGTCTTGTAGCCAGAAAACGGTCTTAGGGTGGACAACAGATTATGCTCACTGAATACAACTTCATCCATGCACCCTCTAAAGCCAGTTGAGTTCTTCAGAATGGATGCGTGGTTCAACCCAACTACCCTGCCGACAAAGACCCCACTCTCAATGTTGAGTTCTACATCAGGTCCTGGCATGCTGAGGCTGGTTTGGGAGTTGCGGTCCACAGTCATGGTGACATTATGGTGGTCATGGATCAGCTCCGCGGAGTGCCATGCCAAGTCACTAAGAATGACGCGCTTTTCAGACTGTAACGAACGTTCACCTGATCCAAAATCCACACGTAGCTGAGAAAGAACAGATCAGGAGACAAACTGTGACGAGAACAACAGCAACAACAAATATTAGAAAAACGGACGAATGACAGACAGAACGTGCTGTCAGGTATGTGGAGGCTCTAAGAGCTCCACATTCTTCAGTGTTCTGTTGTTAGGACGCCTGCCACTACCATTTTCTTTTGATTAATCTATCT